>NW_027496604.1:0-215993 GCF_021521415.1 Bidens hawaiensis | reverse complement strand
TTTCCTTGTTCACCTATTTTATATATTTTAATTTAAAAAGAAATAGTTTAAAAAACAACTTTAAATTATTATTATCTCCGGTAATTTAAAACAAAGATTTATTATTAGAAACTATTATGTTTACGGATCGATACTTGGTTCTTACCAATACTATTCTACATATACGATAGTACACTTGCCTATTTGGGTGTGGTTTAGTCTTAGTAGAAAACCATTTTTATAAATTTAAAACAAGATATTGTGTGCATCAACAACAATTAATCACACCACGCAACACACATCAGTTTTTGGCGCCATTGCAAGGGACAACGTAAGGTTTTCTAAGAACGATCCAAGTTTTACTTTAATCATTGTTTATAATTGTAAAAAGTCTTATCCTCTTTGTTTTTAATTATTTATTTTGGCCTTTAGATAATTTTAGTCACCTTTAGCTTATATATATATATAGTTAAATTTAATTTCTTTTTTCCCATGTATGTGCTCCACACTCGAACCTGAGTTTGTTTCGCCAATTTTCAACCTCTAACGACTTTTCCATCGGAGAACACGCAATTGGGCGAGAGAAGTAGTTGAAACAATCAAAGACGAGTCAATAGACGACACGACATTTAAAGAAGATCCAACAGAACAAATGATGGCGGCACCAAACGACAAACCAAAACATGAGCCAATATGCCAGGCCAACTCTCGAAGGCTTATGGCAATGGTGTGGCTCCACCAAAATCACCGAAAATTTTGAAATCAAATTCAGCACCATTCATATGGTGGAAAATTCAGTTCAATTCCATGGGCTTCTCGATGAAGATCCTCTTTCTCATATCTCTCGATTCCTACGAATCTGCCAAACCTTAAAAAAATTCAAAACAATTCAAAAAATCAGATTAAAATCCAACTCTTCCTTTCTCCCTAAGAGGACAAGCCTTAGATTGGCTAGAATCTCTTCCTTCTAGATCCATCACTACTTGGGGACCCGATGGTGTCGAACAATTTCTTCTCAAATATTTTTTCTGCCAGACAAAACTACAAAATATCGAGCCAGCATCAGCGGATTCCGAACCGATGACAATGACTCGCTACACGCAGCCTGGGAAGATAAAAGAGTCTTCTAAGAAGATGCTCGCACTATGGACTAAGCGTGTGGTTACAAGTTCAAACTTTCTTTGACGCACAATCCAGCCAGAACAAACAAGCAATCGACCAAATCGCCGGCGGTGATTGGGATCCAAATCTCCGAATGAAGCGTTTGAAATCTTGGAAAAGGCAGCAAAGAAGAGTTTCACTTATTACCCACCAAGATCTACTCCATCTCATAAAGGAATACACCATGTCGATTCCAACACTCTTATCACCACACAGATTGAAGCACTCTCTAAAGAATTAGAGCAACTCCAAACCAAGCCGTCGGAAGCAAAAAGTTAGTTGTGACACGTGTGGAGGATCGCAAAAAACCTTGAATGCAAACAAGTCCTTATGGCCATGGAAGAAGTTGACTTCATAGCCCGCCAAAACAATGCTTTCAGCAACAATAGCAATCCAGGTTAGAGGAGCCGTCCGAACTTCAGCTGGAAGAACGGAGGTAACAATCAAGCCCCATCCGGATTCGACAAAAGGCCCATGAACCAGCCTTACCAATCTAAACCTCAATTTCAAGAACAAAGTTCCAGCAGCAATCAATTCCGGAACAACTCAAGATTGAAGAAATTCTAACTATGACCAAAACCACTGAAGCAGAAAAGAAATCTGATTTAAGGGCCATTGAAATTAACGGAGTATTACTAAAGCATGGAAGCTGACCTCACAAGCCAACAAGCATCATTGCGGCACCTAGAAACTCAAATCAGACAAATTACCTGAAAGACCACCTGGTACCCTTCCAAGCAAACACCATTACAAATCCAAATGCAACAACAAATGTTATTACCTTAAGAAGTGGCAGAACCACTACTGTAAACTCACCAACTTCATAACCAGTTATGAAAAAGAAATTCCTGGAAAAGGTTGCAAGAAAAGATAAACTCAGTAAGTACCGCACAACCAAAGGAACCGGTCAGAACCTATGTTCCACCTATTCCGTACCCTGGACAGCTGAAGCAAGAAAGATTGGAAGCCCAGTATAGGGAGTTTCTAGAACTTTTCAACAACTCCATATCAATATCCCCTTTGTTGAAGGTATTGCTCAAATGCCAATGTATGCCAAGTTTCTGAAAGAAGTTCTTACAAACAAAAGGAAGCTGGAGGAACTCTCGCATGTCACATTGAACGAGAGATGGTCAGACTATTCTCCAAAACAAACTACCACCAAAGATAACTGTTCCAGGGAGCTTTACTACTCCCTTGTCTTATAGCAAATTTGTCTGTTAGCAATGCCCTGGCTGACCTAGGAGTTAGTATTAATTTAATTCCTTATGCGGTTTTTGCAAAAATAGGGGTAGGAGAACCAAGGCCCACCGCATGAGCATTCAGTAGCTAACCGATCCATTAAATATCCTCGGTGCATTGTTGAAACATGCTTGTCAAAATCGACAAGTTTGTTTTCCCAGTAGATTTTGTAATTCTAGATATGGAAGAGGACAAAAGTACACCTCTGATTTTAGGAAGACCCTTCTTAGCCACTGCAAAGGCTCTCATAGATGTTTGCACGGGCAAGCTCACACTTAAGATAAAATGATGAGGCTGTTACTTTTGACATAGTAAATCTATGCAACACCCTCAACATCATAATGATACAATATACTGTGTTGATATTATTGATTCCATAGTGAGTTGTTATGTGAGAGAGTTCACCATCATCGATGCACTCGAAACACAAATCATAGCCGAACCTATTCCTGAACCTATCCAAGAAGAAGAAATCACATTGCAAACAACATCAGTGAAGTTACACCAGAGGAAGTTTATGGAATTGCTGAGTGCAATTAAAAAGCAAAACCTTACATAGAAGAACCACCAGCCTTGGAGTTAAAAGAACTCCCAAATCATCTCGTATATGCTTTTCTTGAAAAAGATTCCCAACTTCCTGTAATCATTTCATCTCACCTTCCCAAGAAGAAAAAGACAAACTTCTTAAGGTCTTAAAACACCATAAGAAGGCCATTGCTTGAAAGATCGTGGATATAAAGGGCATCAGTCCTTCCTTTTGTACCCATAAAATCCTCATGGAGGAAGAGTACAAACCCGTGGTCCAACATCAAAGGAGTCTTAACCACAACATACAAGATGTAGTGAAGAAAGAGGTTATCAAACTCCTTGATGCCGGACTAATCTATCCAATCTCAGATTCACCCTGGGTTAGCGTAGTACAAGCTGTACCCAAGAAGGGAGGAATGATGGTTGTAATAAACGAAAAAGACGAGCTAATTACGATGAGTATGCATTAACTACCGGAAGTTTAATGACGCCACAAGAAATGATCGTTTTCCACTTCCTTTTCATCGATAGATGCTCGAACGATTTGCCAGAAAAAATGTTCTATTGCTTTCTTGATGGATTCTTTAGATACTTCCAAATTCCTACTGCTCTAGAAGATCAAGAGAAAACCACCTTTACATGTCCTTATGGTACCTTTGCCTATCGAAGAATGCCTTTTGGGCTATGTAATGCTCCAGCCACCTTCCAACGCCGCATGGTGGCTATTTTCCATGAAATGATTGACATCTATGGAAGTTTTCATGGACAACTTCTCCGTATTCGGAGACTCTTTCGATCATTGTCTCAAAAACCTAGACAAACTAATTAACTAGATGTGAAGAAGTAAATTTAGTTCTCAATTGGGGAAAAATGCCACTTTATGGTTAAAGAAGGCATTGTTCTTGGTCACAAAATATCTCAATCAGTACTAGAAGTTGATAGGCAAAAATAGAAACTATCTCCAAACTTTCGCCACCAACTTTGGTCAAAGCCATTAGAAGTTTTTTAGGTCACGCAGGATTTTATCGTCGTATCATAAAAGACTTTTCCCAAATCGCTCGACCTATAACCAAACTTCTGGAGAAAGATGCGCCATTCATCTTCTTTGAAGAATGCACTGAAGCATTCAACATCTTGAAAGACAAACTTGTCAGCGCACCAATCATGATTGCACCCGACTGGACCCTTCCATTCGAAATCATGTGTGATGCAAGTGATTATGTGGTAGGATCCGTACTCGGCCAACGCAAAGAAAAATACTTTCATCTAATATGCTAGTAAAACTCTTAATGATGCACAAGAAAATTATAACACAACAGAAAAAGAGTTATTAGCCGTTAGTTTTTGCCTTTGAAAAATTTAGGTCCTACCTTGTCCTTTCCAAAACTATAGTTTACACCGATCATGCCGCTGTCCGATACCTTTTCAACAAGCAAGATGCAAAACCAATATTAATCTGATGAATTATACTACTCCAAGAATTTGACATAGAAGTTCAAGATAAGCGTAGGAGCAGAAAATGTTGTCGCAGACCGTATTTCACGATTGGAATGCCCAGCTTCAAAAGAATTACATAAGGAAATTATTGATGATAACTACACTTTCCTCATGAAGTTGTTATGCATATCCAATCATTCATGAGAGAAGAGGGTGAAAGTCCTTTGTGTTTGCTAATTTTGCAAACTACCTAGCTTGTAGAATCATAAGAAAAGGACTAACTCATCAGCAACGGAAGAAATTCTTCTCCGATCTTATGTTTTACTTCTGGGAAAATCCTTACCTATTTAAGATAGGGGCAGATCAGGTCATCCGTAGGGTGTGTGTCAGGAAAGAAAGCTTTAGATATCCTCAAACACTATCATGAGGGACCACTGTGGACACCATAGTACGGCCACCACAGTTAGAAAAGTGTTTGATGTAGGATTCTTTTGGCCCACCATATACAAAGATACACAGGCTTTGATCCAATCATGCAATGCTTGTCAAAGAGCCTAATACATCTCATCCAAGAATGAGATGGCTCAAAAAGGCATTCAAATTTGTGAAGTATTTGATGTATGCGGAATAGATTTCATGGGGCCATTCCCTAATTCTTTCGGAATAAGTACATCCTAGTAGCAGTCGACTTCATTTCTAAATGGGTATAAGCACAAGCTCTTCCCACTAACAATGCTCGGATTGTAGTTAAATTTTTGAAGAAGTTGTTTTCATGATTCTGGACTCCAAAAGCCCTGATCAGTGACAGAGGTACCCATTTTGCAATGCCCAAATGGACAAAATCCTAAGACGATATGGGGGTTCACCACCATTTGGCAACACCATATCACCCACAAACCAGTGGACAGTTAGAGGTCTCAAACCGAGGGATCAAAAGGATCCTCGAAAGGACTATAGGGATGAATCGCAAAAGTTAGGCAGAAAAGCTAGATGATGATTTATGGGCTTTTCACACAGCGTATAAGACCCCTATAGGAACAACACCCTTCAAACTTGTCTATGGAAAAGCATGTCATTTACCGGTTGAGTTAGAACACAAAGCCTATTGGGCTCTCCAGGAAGTTAATTTCGATTCGATGTTCGCTAGAAAAAACCAGATCAATCAAATTAACGAGCTGGAGGAACTACGAGCATTGGCATACGAGAACTCCTGGTCTTACAAAGAAAAGACTAAACGTTTACATGACGCCCATTTAAAAGGAAACAACAGTTCCGAATGGGTGATAATGTACTATTATACAACACACGTTTACTTCGTTTCCTAGGAAAGTTGAAGTCTTGTTGGATAGGACCATACATAATCGAAAAGTTTTCGACTATGGGGACAGTTGAAATCTCAAGCTTGAACAAACACAAGTTCAAAATCAATGGGCATTGATTAAAACCCTTACATCGATGGACCATTTGAGGCAATCTCGGAGGTAACCACCCTCCACTAGAAACATTGAAAACATAGGGCAGCAGGGTCTAGCCAAGACCCTCATTAAACTAGGCATTATACATATTAGGATTTCATATGGATTTTTTTTTGGTCTTGCATGGCCCATGCTTCAGTTAGCACGGGGCCGTGGCCGCAATTTTAGGGCCGGAATCTTCGCTGCAAAAAAATTTTGAGTTCAGTCTGACTCGTAAACAGCTGAGGGACACACCGGTATGCTTTTGGAAGTACGCGGGTGTGCCCGTCTATCTGTTTGGCTATAAGTTGAACACTTGCAAGTGCATTCCTTGCACCAACCCAAAAGACCAATTATAGCCTAAAGACTGATCAAAATGCCCTCCGAAAACAACCATGAAATTCCGCACCTCGAAGCAAAGCCAGACCTCAAACCAAAATTGAACTACTGCTCAAACTACAAGAGGTTATTCGTACAAAGCCAAGTTCTCGCTGGACTTACTTTCCCTCCACCGGGTCCATTTGATGGAGGAGATCCGTTCAGCAGTTTTTATAGAAGTAGTTGGGTGGTCATTTTGGTTGTAATCATGTAATCAAGTGCACTAGGTACAAGTGTTAGGAACATTTAGCTTAACTCAATCTTTGTTGTTTTCTAGGACCATCGGGCTTAACCCGATTTCGTGTTTAGGACCTCAATTTAAATTAATGAAAGTAATTTAGGAATTAATCTTGATTTGTTTAAATTTTACTTCGAAAATTGTCCACTTTCGCGTTAGAATTTCAAGGAAAATATTCCAGTGGCTGAAACACGCCGGCGTGTTTCATGAAGCACGGGGGCTTTGCCACCCTAGAAACTTCAGCATGATACGCGTTGACGCTAGGGCTGGCAATTTATACCCGAGCCACGAATACACGACACGTACCTACACGACTTTAACGTGTACCAGGTAAGGCTTTAACAGGTTTCGTGTACAAAACAGGTAGACACAAATCTACCTGTTAAGTACATGTTAAGTACCTGATTAGATTTTCATAATTAAATATATATAATTATAAGTTATCCTAAACCCTAAATTCCTAAAACATTCTCACTTTCTCTCAGCCGTCACATTCTCACGACATCCCCAATTAGGTTAATACGAATAATTTGACTGTCGTAGGATCAATTTCAGCTCTTATCGTGTATTGTGTATACCAGGTATTAACAGGTTCGTGTTTGGGATACAGTTACATGATAAGTTTTCGTGTCGAGTACAGGTATACGCATTTCGTGTTCGTGTCTTATCGTGTACGGGAATACACGATATGCCCGCCCTAGCTGTCGCCGTATAATTCTCTGAATCAGAAACTTTTATTCCTCGAGAAGCATGGGGGCGTGCCTCACGTTCTGATGATCTATAAAATGCAACTCCATTTCACTATTCCATTCATACATAACAAATACCACTTCTAAATGGATCAAAGAAGAATGGAGTGGTGTCCAGTAAGAAAGATCAAGCATGAGAACAGTGCGGTTGAGCATGAGTTGGAGTGACTTCAAGAGGTCGTGAGGTAACAAGTTGAGAGTAACTTACAAGCAAAAGCTCGCTTGATAGAGTTCACAAACAAGGTTGAGCTGCTTCGATTTGAGAGTTTCCACATTGCGGAAAACCGTAACACGTAGATTAACTTCAAACTTGACTACCTAAACCGAGAAATTGCTAAACTCAACAAGAAGCTCACTGAACTTGCGGAGGCCAAGAAGGCTCCACACCACATCTAAGATCTCTTCGGAAGCGGTAGTTTTTAGGTAGACGTTCTAGGGAACAAGATGTTAAGAGCCTTGTTTTGCTCTGTTAGGCTCGATATCGGCTAAAGTTAAAATTATGTGTGCTCTTTATTTTAATGTGTATATCAATTTCGTTTAATGAAGTTTTAGATGTTTCGGTGTCTTTAACGTAATTATCTCTAATTAGACAAGTCCTGGTTGTTAAAAGGGGGTACAGTATAAAAATTTGTTAAAAATAAAAAATTACCATTTGCATAGTGCAGCACGCCGGTGTGCTTCATGAAGCACGAGGGCATGCCTTATATTACAGAGCAGTTAACTTATTCTATCAAAAACCAATTTTTCCTTTTCACCAAACAGAAACCTACCCATCCCCTTTGCGAGAAAAACCGACCAAACCCTAATTCTTCCAGACCTTCCCTCAAATATTCAATTCCAATCAAAAGGTATCTTAAAATCTTGTTCTTTGTTGATTCTAGGGTTAAAATTGACCATTGAAAGTCAAAATCGGGTTAGAACTAAACCTCACCCGTTTCTACAGGACATACTTGAAAGAACAGGGTTAAACATCTCAGAATTTACCACTTAATTGTTATAATCTAGGGTTTAAAGTAAAGTTTGATTCTAGACCCGATTAGTTCTTGGATTAAGAGGGTTATTGGATAGAAATCACTTAGATTTGGGTACTTGACTTGTTATATCCAAAAATCCAAACCCAAAGTGATAAGTTTCATAGAACTGGTTGACATGCGAGTTTGATCCCTGGATTATTGATAAATAGACCAAAAACATGGGGTGTGCCATCATAAAACACGCCCCCATGGTCAACAAAAGTCAAACTAAAGTCAAAACTGTCAAAACACTAAAGCACAGGGGCGCGCTCCGGCGTGCTTTACACTCTGTTCCAGATTTCAATTTTTGTTAATTACCTGCTTCACTAATTTTCTTGCATTTTTCAGATGGCTGAGATTGGAGATGACTTCCACGTATTTCTAGTATTTAACGAACAAACTCAAAGGGACGACATTGCTCGAGAAAGGCTCGGGTATATAACCAAGAGAAAACCAGTACCCAACTTCTATGCCTGCACGGACACGTTAAGGAAGGTAAATCAACTGGAAATATACAACAGCCTTGTGACGGGACCATGGGCCCGTGTGTTCAGTTGCAAAGGGAGAGCTGTGACTGAGCTAACCAAAGAAGTTTTAGCTTCATCTCGATGAAGACAAGGCGTCTCGACATGTGGGATGATGAAGGAATGGAATTTAGAATAGGGGGGGATACCACCTCGGTTACTTAGTTGGGAATTGATATGGGAATCTACACCGCCATGGAAAAAGACACGACGATGTTGTTTGAAGCCGGGACAACCTTTTTCGATAAAGATGATAATGATGCCGCAGAACCAGGTAACACAAGAATGGAAGCATGGACACAGTTGAGTTATAGGGATGAAGAGTACAATCCAAACAGCACCAAGAGCACCGCCCTCCACGGCCCGCTTTTTCACTATATTCACTGATTACTAAGCCACGGTATCACTCAGCGTGGCCAGAGCGAGGGGGTCGTGAACCTCAAAGATCTTTGGGCCTTATACTGCATCAAAAACAATGTCCCTCGCAATATAACTTATCTTTTTTGTCAGCTATTCAGAACAAATGCATGTGCAAAGAAGCCCAAAACACCGATCTTTGGCAGGCCGTGGATTTACAAGCTCTACAGAACCTATCAGGCAGACTTGGAAGGAACCATAAGCCTAAAGTCAGTCCCTCTCAACCTCAGTCTTTGCATGGGTATGGGTATTATGGGTGTTCGCAGTCCGGTTTTCATGGTTTTTATATCAAACCGTCAACCGAACCATTAGTAACGGTTTTTGGTTTTTGAAAACCAAAAACAAACCGTTCAATTCTTAAACCGAACCAAACCTAACCGTTACTAACGGTTTGGTTCCGGCTTTGTTTCACGGTTTAGGCCCGTTAGTCTTTTACGCAAGATGTCCAAATAAGATATGGTACATATTAGTAAAGCTTTCAAAAATTTGCAGTTTCTTAACAAGATGTTAAACACAAGCTGTCCAAACAAGCTGTTAAAAAGGTACATGTTATCCACAAATTAATCAAAGTGCATGCTGCCCCAGTTTGTAGAAAAACAAGCTTGGGTTCTAGGATTAAAAATTGTTTTTAGGTTTTAATTTTAAAAAATTGTAGAAAGATATTAGTGTATTTCATTTACAGATCATTCAATTTTAATTTAGTTATGTCTAATAATATGTGTGTGCATATATATAACATATAAAGTATTTAAAAGATTATATATAATCAAATTATACGGTCTGGTTTTTTACGGTTGGTTTTTGGTATAAACCGTAAACCAAACCGTTCGATACGGTTTGAAATTTTTGAAACTGACTGGCCAAAAATTAAGAGAAAAAACCAACCGTGAAACCAAACCAATGACTGGTTTGGACGGTTTCACGGCTTCGAACCGAACCATGACAACCCTAATGGGTATGGTCCAGCAGATCGCCAGGGATCCACCACATTGGCGATTCCAGGATATCTACAACCAGATTTGGGATCCTGAGGATCCCGTTGAGATGACTCTGCAAGACATATCGGAGAGGAGATGAGGATCACCACCACGAGAGGCCCGTTGTCGCACCTATTCCCACCCTAGCGGACCATGATCATCGTCCGCTGGTGCTAGCTCGTCGCAACCCAACCCATATTCATTTGAGGGGCTGCATAAATTGACCGCTACTACACTAACACTTCTGCCTCCATTGTCAGGTTAGCTGGTCAGATATCAGCATCTAACGCACAGCGTGCGGTCGAGTACGCGGAGATGAGGCCGGATATTCGTTACTTGGGTGACCGCATGGACCGATAGTGGGGTCCTTTTGACCCAAAGCACCCTGGTGAATGATTAGTAGTGGTGTTAGCAGCACGGGGCGTTGGGAAATACGGGCGGGTGGTGGTAACTTTATGACTATTTATCATGGTTATTTGTTAAGACAATTTTATTTCATTTTTGTTTGTAAACTGATGGTGATGGTGATGGCCGGTTTCTGGGCCATATGAACTGATTTTAATAGGCCCGTTGAGGCCGAATGTGGAAGGTTCCACATTCAATTTTCATTACTATTTTCTTGTATTTGGTTGTTGGTTGTTTGCAGTTTTTAATTTTAGAAAGCACTACAGGGAAATAGATGAAAAATAGGGGACGCTCTGCCGAAATTTTGTTCGGCTCGTAGGGAAGTTGCCTTTTTATTTACGTAAACCCCATGCCTCATTTTAATTTTTTTATGAATTTATAACATTGAGGACAATGTGAGATTCAAGTGTGGGGAGGGAATTACTTGGACTAAGAAACTAATTATTAGAAGATCTCAAAATTTCGTAGCAAATAAAACCATTAGTCACTTATAATTTTTGACAAAACCAAAGTAACTCCAAGAAATTTTTTTGCAAAATAACCAACATCATTAATCACATCACGCAACACACGAACTAATGAGGGTGGAGGCTGTTAGGCTCAAAGCCGAACGACCCATTAGAGTTGGAAGTTATGTCCAAAAGAAGATTGAGGAAGAGCTGATCCACATCTTGGATAAAACCGGTCTTGACGATCTGAGCTTAAAAGAGTCACTAGGTTTGTTCTAAAAAAGTAGTTTTGTACATATGGTTGGAAAAATCATCACATCGGGTGACAAGAAGGAGCAGGATTATTGAAGACATTTTGAAGCTCCCAAAGACGTTTAAAGTTGTCTTTACCATTAACCACAAAAACACCAAATCCCTACCACAAACCGAACACCAACCCTCAATACCTTCTAATTTGTGCAACCCTTCACCATGGTGGAGAATTGAACTCTTGGCGAGCCTATTTATCACATGTCACATTTTGGCTAGGGGTGTTCATATACATACAAACATCACTTGTTTGACCATATATAAAATCGAGTGTGTGTAAACATTGTGAGAACATGACAGTTTGCATAAACGAAGGCTCATAAAAACAAATAATATTTTCATATATCACTACATATATTCCTTATGATTTGAAGTTGGTAATTATGTTCCCATTCTCTTGGAAAACTTTGGGGTGTTTTAGCTTTGGTCATAACTTGCTACCTTTAGAGAATTTTTATGATTAGCTTGATTGAGGACAAGCAAGGTTCAAGTGTGGGGATGTTTGATGTATATAAAAATATACATCTTTTAAGCATCAATTAATCTCCAAAACTGCATCTTTTATCATATTATCCAGTTCAAATAACTACTTATTACGTTAATTTCTATTTTTAGGTATATTCCAACCTCAAATGAAGAAACAAGTGAGAAACGCGAAGAAAAACAAAGAAAACAGCTCAACACACCCCCATGTTTCAAGCAGCACACCCCTATGTTTCTCTATGCAAGAAAAGACAAAAATCTGGTAGAAAAGGACAAAATTTGATGCCAGCTGGACATGCCGGTGTGCTTACTAAAGCACGGGGGCATGGCCACCTTTCAGAAAAGACAAGCAACATTTATCACTAACACCAAAAATACGGGGGCGTGCCCCATGAAGCACACTGGCGTGGTAAGTTATCATGTATGATCTGAAAGAACAATTAATGCACCTGGACACCTAGACACACCGACGTGCCTGGTGAAGCATGGGGGTGTGCCTGACTCTCCAGACAGCCTATAAATATGAGTGCAGTGTGCATTGCTTCAAGTGTGCTTGGAGAGGTTTAGGACGTGTTCTCACTATAAAATACTCACTTTTCACTAGAGTTGAAGTTCCATAAGAGAGTTAGAAGGCCTGGAGGCTATCGTCATCATCATCCATCACCATTGAAGAAAGAAGTGTCATCCATATTGATTATTGATTGTTCTAGTTTAATCATGTGTTTTTTATCTGTACTCTCTTTGATGTTCATTATCATACTCATTATGAGCTAAACCTCCATTTACCATCTAAAATCTATGAAGAAGCTTTATTCTAATTGATGATTATATTGAATATGTGAGTTAGTTTTTGTGAAGTACATGGTTATCTTGCAATTATCCTTTGATGAGATATGTTTTGTTATCATAATTCATTATTCAAGATTGATAGTTAACACTCATTCATGATTTATTCATGTTCTTGGAAACTATAAATGGTAAAAAGAATATCTTGATATTTTATCCAAAACACATGTCCTTGTATTGTACTTAGAAATGATGAGATACAAGCTATGATCGATTTCTCTAGTTTTGGTAATTCTGAAATAAAATTGTTAACACGATTGATTAGGTTATCAAGCTAGTTTAGAAAGTCATATGTTAAAGGAATGTGTAATTATAATATACTTTATCAACCTAGGGGAGGCTGTGTGAATAAACTATAACCACCTGGAAGTTGTTAGAATTGGTATTTGAGAAATCGAAGTCAATCCTAATCTTAATACTTCACTAAACTACACTTGCCTATTTGGGTGTGGTTTAGTCTTAGTTGAAATCATTTTTATAAATTTAAAACACGATATTGTGTGAATCAACAACAATTAATCGCATGACGCAACACACATCAGTTATTAATGAAATGACCAAGTTAGGTTTATTAGGTTTCTTGTTAGCTAAGTTGAGTTAACATTATAAATAGGGGCAACCAAGTTAGGGATTGTCAAGATGAGATGAAACCGAGTTAAGGTTCATCAAGAGTCAAACTGTGTTAGGGTTTGACAGAGTTGTAATCTTTTAGTAATATAAACAAAAGTTAGTCGTTTAGTTTGTGTTTGTTTATTGATTAAGACTTGAACCAGGTCACCGTCGTGTATAGGATTTCCATGGTTTCCTTCACACCTTAAACTTTATGTGGAAATTGGTTAATTTCAATTTTGTATACAGCAACTCTTAATTTGGGACCAATCTAATGCCCTCATGCCAATCAAATGCTTTCACTTATCTTTTTTATTTTTTTATTATAGTATTTAAATTAAGATTTAAGTCAATTTAATTTATCTCAAATAACTTGTGCTTCTTAGTTTTGAAAAAAAAAGGTAAATACAGAGTCTTGTTTAAATATTTTTTTTTCATTTTAAAGATACGATTGACAAGGCTTGCGAAGAACTCGAGCTCTCATATGATTCCATAGATGGGTAGGTTTTTGGAATCAATTTCTTTAATCTCTTTAATCGTCTCACTCTCCCTCTCCCTCTCGTCCAATTTCAGCTAGTCGTCTCCCTCTCCTCCTAATCTTCTTCACTAGGTAGGAAAATTTTGTGATTTTCTTGATTTTAACTTTATTTGTGAAAGTTCTCCGCCCGTATTAGGGGTAAACATGGGCTTGAGCAAATAATGTGATAATTTGTCTTTATTTGGTTGGCACATTTAATGAACCTAATCTAACATGATCATTCGATTTTTTAACGAAGAAGCTATAGAAAATGATGCAACTTACATAGATGCCTCAGATATGACAGTTCACCCTCTCAGAAATTATGTGATGGCATTTATTTACTTACCATATGGTTTATTGGTATTTGTCTAAATTTCAGCTACAATGGTATTCAGTCCTCCAAAATAGAATTTCCTAAAACTGGATAAGAGAAATTTCCATATCAAAATCGTGTGTGTAGTTTAATGTGTATACACTATCTTTGTTTGAGCTTTAAAATAGAATGTATGTGTGTATTTTTACTATGTCTTATAATATTAGGGATGGGGAATGATGTGCACTGAATGATTTATATAATTTAGCAAATAATGGGAAAGCACACCTAGTAATAAAAACCTAGAGAACCCCAAAGCAGACCACTAATAGCAGGTAGGTGTACCTATCGGGTGTAGAATAGCTAAGGATGTCCGAGAATATCGAACGTTAGAGATACTATTGAATAAACGAAACTAGAACTAGAAGCTAGTTAATTTATAATTTAAGAAAACTAATTTTTATGTTTTTAAATTTATTTATTTTAAACCTAACTAATACTTAACCTATTTAATTCAATTAAAACTAAATTAAACTAGGAAAAATAAATTAATGAATCTAAGACTTTGACTAATTCAAATATGAGAAACGGCTACCTGGGCAAAGAATCCAGATTGTGAAGGCCTGGACTTATCAGCTACATGAGTTTGCTAAAGGAACCACGATCTAAAGATACGACACCCTAGGAAACCTTATGGATCCCTACCAGGTGCCACCTAATAGGGACCCTAAGGGGCTCTCTAAGGAAGGAAATAAGTCACCTATTGAGCAAAGGATACTTAAAGGATCTCTTGGGAAGAAAAGGAAACAAAATTCAAGAGGATAATAAGCCTGCCGAAAGAGCACTATCTCCTCATTCAAACGCAGGAATAGTTGACCTTATATCAAGAGGATCCGACATATGTGGTACTTCCTACTCTGCAGCCAAAATACACGCTAAGGAATCCAAGTCCGAGAAAGAAACTAGGTGTTGGTGCATGAATGTCAGTAGTTCATAGTCTAGTGTCTGTAATCGAGTCTGTAATGTTATTTATGTTTTTGTTTATAAGCGAAGTTGTCAACAAGTTCGCCTAGGCGAACTTGTTGAACAAGCGAAGTTATGGACAACTTCGCCTGAACATATCAGGCGAAGTTGTCGTGTATATAAACCAAGCTTACGGCTTGGTTTAGGGTGAATCGTTTTAATCGTTCATTTGGTTATCGAGTTTGTTCGGTAACGTGTGTTTTGTAACAGTGATATTTACATCACGTGAGTTCGGTTATAATATATAACGTGTTTCGTGTATTCGTGTGTTTGTGTTCTATACTCGTAACGATCTACGCAGAGATTCCGCACCTGAGTAGACCGCGATATCTCGTGTGATCCGTCAAGGGAACCTACAATTGTTATCAGAGCATTTGCTCGATTGTGAGGTTTGGGATATTCACGCGGGTATAGACTTCGTCCCGTTTCGACTATTCGCGGGACGTGTTTTCGTGTTTCTAAGTCAATCTTACCTACTACCACAGTATTCAAGCCTTTGCACCATCAAAAACCTTGTTAAATCCAGATTCCAGATCTTCAAAAACGTCCGTGTTCATCAGGCGAAGTTGCCGTCACTGTACGTAGGGTTTCGGCGAAGATATAAGGTTAAGCGAAGTTATCCACAACTTCGCCTACCTTCTCAAGTTCGCCTTCTCAAGCGAAGTTCTCTACAACTTCGCCTACTTCAAGCGAAGTTATCTGTAACTTCGCCTTCGGTACTTAAATTTTTTTTTTTTTTTTTTTGACAAAACGAGATTTCAAAACCTTATTGAGTTGAATGGGATGATCAATCCCGAGTAACCATGTTTTTCAAGTTTGAAATATTAAAAAAAAAAAAAAAATCACTATCGCTTAAAAGTATGTCGGTTACCACAGTTTGAAGGACATGTCTTAGGATATGTTTTGGTCATCATTTTCTACTTGTAGAATATGAGGATAGCCATTAACCAGATGACTGAAAGTGACCGGGGCGGTTTATGATGTGTTTTCATTCTTTCGCTTAAAATTAGTCGGTCATATTAATTAGTTAGAAGGACACATACTAGTATGTGGTCGGTCCAGCTGATCCATTGGATCTTCGGGATAGCCATTAACCTGACGACTTGATTTGATCGGGGCGATTGAATTCAAAAATTTTTTTTTAAGGGAAATGAAATTATTTTTCAAGTCTACTACTTCGTAAGAAGTACGTTTGCTATGTTAATCAGAAAATTGATCCAACCTTGGAAAATGATAGATATACTTATTCTGTGTGCTTAACTAGTGAAGTTATTAGGCTTAAAAGGCTTTAAGACAGTCATTGTATGTCATGGTAACTTTTTATGGTGCGTAAAAGTAGATGTGATACAAACTAAAACTACTTGATTTTACGTGGAAACTCCTTACGAGTTTTGCATGTCTTCATATATATCTTTCCGAATGATAGGCAGAAAAGCGATTACCCAGTCATACACGAGCCCGTAAGTGTTCTGATTCCCGTGAAGATAGCGTTTCAAGAAACTACAGTGATCCAGATTCGGGACTTGCAGTTGGTTAATACTCTGAAGTCTATGTAAATGTTTATCATAAAAAAAAAAAAAAATTAATTATTATGAGTTATTGAAACATCTTAGAGTTCAACATATCAAGACTTCTTAATCATGGAGTAAGAAGGAGAACGGGAAGCAGATGAAGAGTACTTACAACTTAATCAGACACTATGGGTCGAAGTCAATTCGGGGTGACTTGGGGAAAGCCAAATACGCTTTGAGAATAGATAGGAGGCATCATAATCTCTGAGTTGTTGCCCACTTAAATTTTGAGGCATAATTGAACCTAACTCGTATCACAGAAACGATGAAAACCATCTTAAGTCTATTACCTGCTTACACCCTGTCTCTTTATGTCATAATACAGCTAAACACGGATCTATGTGACAGTCACATACTTAGTATGATTCCTGTTCGGATCTTTTCTAAAACGTAGCAGTCCCTATCGAGACTGAAATTTGATCCCTTATACTTAAATTGTTTAAAGTATATTTTTTCTGTAGTTGTATTTGTTTATAACGGGTTACTTGGACTTGAACGTGTCATTTAGTTCTTAAAGGAAAGTTTTATAACTTAATTGGAAAAATGTTAAACTTATAAGGTTAAATCTTGTAAATATATAGGCGATGTTGTTGAACAGGCGAAGTTGTGGATAACTTCGCCTAGGCGAAGTTATCCGTAACTTCGCCTGTATAACTTCGCCCCTATATAAGGACTTTTAAGAGTCATCTGTTCATTATACTAAATATCAGCGAACTTATTCTACGTTTACACAGCGAACTTATATACTGATCCTACTTGTTTTCTTTCTTCGATCTCAAACCGATCTAAAGGTGTGTTTGGATTATATATCTTTTACTCGATGTTCGATGTTGTTAATCCTAGGTTGTTTCGACACCCGGTTAACGACCTCGGATGTTCGAAACTTTAACCCGATTTCAAAACTTGTTTTACGTGTTCATGTACAAACTGGTCGTTTAGTTATCGTTAACATCATGTGTTTGAGCCTCCTCAATCGTCAAAGTTAATCAAAACACCGGTTTTCCGGATTACGATTAACCTTACTGTCGCCGTTTCAGATTCAGGCGAAGTTAAGGTTTAGGCGAAGTTTTCGCCTGGAGCTTAAATTCGCCTGAGGCGAAGTTAACCGTAACTTCGCCTGAAACTTAAATTCGCCTGAGGCGATGTTGTGGTGAGGCGAACTTAAAGATGAAGCGAAGTTGTTCCCAACTTCGCCCCAACTTTAACTTCGCCTGGAAACTTTTTAACTTAATAATTTTTAGTCGAACTTAAAGCTGAAGCGAAGTTGTTCCCAACTTCGCCCCAACTATAACTTCGCCTATACAGTTTATATCACAACTTCGCTCATGGTAACAAGCGAACTTGTGTTATGTCTTAATGTTTATCTAACTTGGTTCGTTTGTTGCAGATATGGCTGCTGTTGCCGGTGCTGGAGGTGCTGGAGGAGATGACGGTGATAACCAGAGGCAATTCTTTCCGGGTCACAACATGTTCATCACCTTAGACCCGGAAATTAGCGGTGTTGAAGACTACCGTGAGATCATTTCTTTCCTCATTCGCTCGAGGATATTTCACGCAATCACGACGACTCTGCCGATATCCTTACCCAATATCGAGGATTTCTGGCAGACGGTGGAGTATGATTGTCGTGTTGAGCCCCCGGTCATGAGAGCAACAGTCAACAACCAAGAAGTTCAGTTCTCGTCTGAACAGATACAGGTGGCGTTACGCTTGGGAGAGGAGACTCGGGACGACCCGACTCAATTTAATTTTTTTATGAATTTATAACATTGAGGACAATGTGAGATTCAAGTGTGGGGAGGGAATTACTTGGACTAAGAAACTAATTATTAGAAGATCTCAAAATTTCGTAGCAAATAAAACCATTAGTCACTTATAATTTTTGACAAAACCAAAGTAACTCCAAGAAATTTTTTTGCAAAATAACCAACATCATTAATCACATCACGCAACACACGAACTAATGAGGGTGGAGGCTGTTAGGCTCAAAGCCGAACGACCCATTAGAGTTGGAAGTTATGTCCAAAAGAAGATTGAGGAAGAGCTGATCCACATCTTGGATAAAACCGGTCTTGACGATCTGAGCTTAAAAGAGTCACTAGGTTTGTTCTAAAAAAGTAGTTTTGTACATATGGTTGGAAAAATCATCACATCGGGTGACAAGAAGGAGCAGGATTATTGAAGACATTTTGAAGCTCCCAAAGACGTTTAAAGTTGTCTTTACCATTAACCACAAAAACACCAAATCCCTACCACAAACCGAACACCAACCCTCAATACCTTCTAATTTGTGCAACCCTTCACCATGGTGGAGAATTGAACTCTTGGCGAGCCTATTTATCACATGTCACATTTTGGCTAGGAGTGTTCATATACATACAAACATCACTTGTTTGACCATATATAAAATCGAGTGTGTGTAAACATTGTGAGAACATGACAGTTTGCATAAACGAAGGCTCATAAAAACAAATAATATTTTCATATATCACTACATATATTCCTTATGATTTGAAGTTGGTAATTATGTTCCCATTCTCTTGGAAAACTTTGGGGTGTTTTAGCTTTGGTCATAACTTGCTACCTTTAGAGAATTTTTATGATTAGCTTGATTGAGGACAAGCAAGGTTCAAGTGTGGGGATGTTTGATGTATATAAAAATATACATCTTTTAAGCATCAATTAATCTCCAAAACTGCATCTTTTATCATATTATCCAGTTCAAATAACTACTTATTACGTTAATTTCTATTTTTAGGTATATTCCAACCTCAAATGAAGAAACAAGTGAGAAACGCGAAGAAAAACAAAGAAAACAGCTCAACACACCCCCATGTTTCAAGCAGCACACCCCTATGTTTCTCTATGCAAGAAAAGACAAAAATCTGGTAGAAAAGGACAAAATTTGATGCCAGCTGGACATGCCGGTGTGCTTACTAAAGCACGGGGGCATGGCCACCTTTCAGAAAAGACAAGCAACATTTATCACTAACACCAAAAATACGGGGGCGTGCCCCATGAAGCACACTGGCGTGGTAAGTTATCATGTATGATCTGAAAGAACAATTAATGCACCTGGACACCTAGACACACCGACGTGCCTGGTGAAGCATGGGGGTGTGCCTGACTCTCCAGACAGCCTATAAATATGAGTGCAGTGTGCATTGCTTCAAGTGTGCTTGGAGAGGTTTAGGACGTGTTCTCACTATAAAATACTCACTTTTCACTAGAGTTGAAGTTCCATAAGAGAGTTAGAAGGCCTGGAGGCTATCGTCATCATCATCCATCACCATTGAAGAAAGAAGTGTCATCCATATTGATTATTGATTGTTCTAGTTTAATCATGTGTTTTTTATCTGTACTCTCTTTGATGTTCATTATCATACTCATTATGAGCTAAACCTCCATTTACCATCTAAAATCTATGAAGAAGCTTTATTCTAATTGATGATTATATTGAATATGTGAGTTAGTTTTTGTGAAGTACATGGTTATCTTGCAATTATCCTTTGATGAGATATGTTTTGTTATCATAATTCATTATTCAAGATTGATAGTTAACACTCATTCATGATTTATTCATGTTCTTGGAAACTATAAATGGTAAAAAGAATATCTTGATATTTTATCCAAAACACATGTCCTTGTATTGTACTTAGAAATGATGAGATACAAGCTATGATCGATTTCTCTAGTTTTGGTAATTCTGAAATAAAATTGTTAACACGATTGATTAGGTTATCAAGCTAGTTTAGAAAGTCATATGTTAAAGGAATGTGTAATTATAATATACTTTATCAACCTAGGGGAGGCTGTGTGAATAAACTATAACCACCTGGAAGTTGTTAGAATTGGTATTTGAGAAATCGAAGTCAATCCTAATCTTAATACTTCACTAAACTACACTTGCCTATTTGGGTGTGGTTTAGTCTTAGTTGAAATCATTTTTATAAATTTAAAACACGATATTGTGTGAATCAACAACAATTAATCGCATGACGCAACACACATCAGTTATTAATGAAATGACCAAGTTAGGTTTATTAGGTTTCTTGTTAGCTAAGTTGAGTTAACATTATAAATAGGGGCAACCAAGTTAGGGATTGTCAAGATGAGATGAAACCGAGTTAAGGTTCATCAAGAGTCAAACTGTGTTAGGGTTTGACAGAGTTGTAATCTTTTAGTAATATAAACAAAAGTTAGTCGTTTAGTTTGTGTTTGTTTATTGATTAAGACTTGAACCAGGTCACCGTCGTGTATAGGATTTCCATGGTTTCCTTCACACCTTAAACTTTATGTGGAAATTGGTTAATTTCAATTTTGTATACAGCAACTCTTAATTTGGGACCAATCTAATGCCCTCATGCCAATCAAATGCTTTCACTTATCTTTTTTATTTTTTTATTATAGTATTTAAATTAAGATTTAAGTCAATTTAATTTATCTCAAATAACTTGTGCTTCTTAGTTTTGAAAAAAAAAGGTAAATACAGAGTCTTGTTTAAATATTTTTTTTTCATTTTAAAGATACGATTGACAAGGCTTGCGAAGAACTCGAGCTCTCATATGATTCCATAGATGGGTAGGTTTTTGGAATCAATTTCTTTAATCTCTTTAATCGTCTCACTCTCCCTCTCCCTCTCGTCCAATTTCAGCTAGTCGTCTCCCTCTCCTCCTAATCTTCTTCACTAGGTAGGAAAATTTTGTGATTTTCTTGATTTTAACTTTATTTGTGAAAGTTCTCCGCCCGTATTAGGGGTAAACATGGGCTTGAGCAAATAATGTGATAATTTGTCTTTATTTGGTTGGCACATTTAATGAACCTAATCTAACATGATCATTCGATTTTTTAACGAAGAAGCTATAGAAAATGATGCAACTTACATAGATGCCTCAGATATGACAGTTCACCCTCTCAGAAATTATGTGATGGCATTTATTTACTTACCATATGGTTTATTGGTATTTGTCTAAATTTCAGCTACAATGGTATTCAGTCCTCCAAAATAGAATTTCCTAAAACTGGATAAGAGAAATTTCCATATCAAAATCGTGTGTGTAGTTTAATGTGTATACACTATCTTTGTTTGAGCTTTAAAATAGAATGTATGTGTGTATTTTTACTATGTCTTATAATATTAGGGATGGGGAATGATGTGCACTGAATGATTTATATAATTTAGCAAATAATGGGAAAGCACACCTAGTAATAAAAACCTAGAGAACCCCAAAGCAGACCACTAATAGCAGGTAGGTGTACCTATCGGGTGTAGAATAGCTAAGGATGTCCGAGAATATCGAACGTTAGAGATACTATTGAATAAACGAAACTAGAACTAGAAGCTAGTTAATTTATAATTTAAGAAAACTAATTTTTATGTTTTTAAATTTATTTATTTTAAACCTAACTAATACTTAACCTATTTAATTCAATTAAAACTAAATTAAACTAGGAAAAATAAATTAATGAATCTAAGACTTTGACTAATTCAAATATGAGAAACGGCTACCTGGGCAAAGAATCCAGATTGTGAAGGCCTGGACTTATCAGCTACATGAGTTTGCTAAAGGAACCACGATCTAAAGATACGACACCCTAGGAAACCTTATGGATCCCTACCAGGTGCCACCTAATAGGGACCCTAAGGGGCTCTCTAAGGAAGGAAATAAGTCACCTATTGAGCAAAGGATACTTAAAGGATCTCTTGGGAAGAAAAGGAAACAAAATTCAAGAGGATAATAAGCCTGCCGAAAGAGCACTATCTCCTCATTCAAACGCAGGAATAGTTGACCTTATATCAAGAGGATCCGACATATGTGGTACTTCCTACTCTGCAGCCAAAATACACGCTAAGGAATCCAAGTCCGAGAAAGAAACTAGGTGTTGGTGCATGAATGTCAGTAGTTCATAGTCTAGTGTCTGTAATCGAGTCTGTAATGTTATTTATGTTTTTGTTTATAAGCGAAGTTGTCAACAAGTTCGCCTAGGCGAACTTGTTGAACAAGCGAAGTTATGGACAACTTCGCCTGAACATATCAGGCGAAGTTGTCGTGTATATAAACCAAGCTTACGGCTTGGTTTAGGGTGAATCGTTTTAATCGTTCATTTGGTTATCGAGTTTGTTCGGTAACGTGTGTTTTGTAACAGTGATATTTACATCACGTGAGTTCGGTTATAATATATAACGTGTTTCGTGTATTCGTGTGTTTGTGTTCTATACTCGTAACGATCTACGCAGAGATTCCGCACCTGAGTAGACCGCGATATCTCGTGTGATCCGTCAAGGGAACCTACAATTGTTATCAGAGCATTTGCTCGATTGTGAGGTTTGGGATATTCACGCGGGTATAGACTTCGTCCCGTTTCGACTATTCGCGGGACGTGTTTTCGTGTTTCTAAGTCAATCTTACCTACTACCACAGTATTCAAGCCTTTGCACCATCAAAAACCTTGTTAAATCCAGATTCCAGATCTTCAAAAACGTCCGTGTTCATCAGGCGAAGTTGCCGTCACTGTACGTAGGGTTTCGGCGAAGATATAAGGTTAAGCGAAGTTATCCACAACTTCGCCTACCTTCTCAAGTTCGCCTTCTCAAGCGAAGTTCTCTACAACTTCGCTTACCTCTTAAGTTCGCTTATCTCAGCGAAGTTAATCAGCGAAGTTCTCTACAACTTCGCCTACTTCAAGCGAAGTTATCTGTAACTTCGCCTTCGGTACTTAAATTTTTTTTTTTTTTTTTTGACAAAACGAGATTTCAAAACCTTATTGAGTTGAATGGGATGATCAATCCCGAGTAACCATGTTTTTCAAGTTTGAAATATTAAAAAAAAAAAAAAAAAAAATCACTATCGCTTAAAAGTATGTCGGTTACCACAGTTTGAAGGACATGTCTTAGGATATGTTTTGGTCATCATTTTCTACTTGTAGAATATGAGGATAGCCATTAACCAGATGACTGAAAGTGACCGGGGCGGTTTATGATGTGTTTTCATTCTTTCGCTTAAAATTAGTCGGTCATATTAATTAGTTAGAAGGACACATACTAGTATGTGGTCGGTCCAGCTGATCCATTGGATCTTCGGGATAGCCATTAACCTGACGACTTGATTTGATCGGGGCGATTGAATTCAAAAATTTTTTTTTAAGTGAAATGAAATTATTTTTCAAGTCTACTACTTCGTAAGAAGTACGTTTGCTATGTTAATCAGAAAATTGATCCAACCTTGGAAAATGATAGATATACTTATTCTGTGTGCTTAACTAGTGAAGTTATTAGGCTTAAAAGGCTTTAAGACAGTCATTGTATGTCATGGTAACTTTTTATGGTGCGTAAAAGTAGATGTGATACAAACTAAAACTACTTGATTTTACGTGGAAACTCCTTACGAGTTTTGCATGTCTTCATATATATCTTTCCGAATGATAGGCAGAAAAGCGATTACCCAGTCATACACGAGCCCGTAAGTGTTCTGATTCCCGTGAAGATAGCGTTTCAAGAAACTACAGTGATCCAGATTCGGGACTTGCAGTTGGTTAATACTCTGAAGTCTATGTAAATGTTTATCATAAAAAAAAAAAAAAATTAATTATTATGAGTTATTGAAACATCTTAGAGTTCAACATATCAAGACTTCTTAATCATGGAGTAAGAAGGAGAACGGGAAGCAGATGAAGAGTACTTACAACTTAATCAGACACTATGGGTCGAAGTCAATTCGGGGTGACTTGGGGAAAGCCAAATACGCTTTGAGAATAGATAGGAGGCATCATAATCTCTGAGTTGTTGCCCACTTAAATTTTGAGGCATAATTGAACCTAACTCGTATCACAGAAACGATGAAAACCATCTTAAGTCTATTACCTGCTTACACCCTGTCTCTTTATGTCATAATACAGCTAAACACGGATCTATGTGACAGTCACATACTTAGTATGATTCCTGTTCGGATCTTTTCTAAAACGTAGCAGTCCCTATCGAGACTGAAATTTGATCCCTTATACTTAAATTGTTTAAAGTATATTTTTTCTGTAGTTGTATTTGTTTATAACGGGTTACTTGGACTTGAACGTGTCATTTAGTTCTTAAAGGAAAGTTTTATAACTTAATTGGAAAAATGTTAAACTTATAAGGTTAAATCTTGTAAATATATAGGCGATGTTGTTGAACAGGCGAAGTTGTGGATAACTTCGCCTAGGCGAAGTTATCCGTAACTTCGCCTGTATAACTTCGCCCCTATATAAGGACTTTTAAGAGTCATCTGTTCATTATACTAAATATCAGCGAACTTATTCTACGTTTACACAGCGAACTTATATACTGATCCTACTTGTTTTCTTTCTTCGATCTCAAACCGATCTAAAGGTGTGTTTGGATTATATATCTTTTACTCGATGTTCGATGTTGTTAATCCTAGGTTGTTTCGACACCCGGTTAACGACCTCGGATGTTCGAAACTTTAACCCGATTTCAAAACTTGTTTTACGTGTTCATGTACAAACTGGTCGTTTAGTTATCGTTAACATCATGTGTTTGAGCCTCCTCAATCGTCAAAGTTAATCAAAACACCGGTTTTCCGGATTACGATTAACCTTACTGTCGCCGTTTCAGATTCAGGCGAAGTTAAGGCTTAGGCGAAGTTATCCGTAACTTCGCCTGGAGCTTAAATTCGCCTGAGGCGAAGTTAACCGTAACTTCGCCTGAAACTTAAATTCGCCTGAGGCGATGTTGTGGTGAGGCGAACTTAAAGATGAAGCGAAGTTGTTCCCAACTTCGCCCCAACTTTAACTTCGCCTGGAAACTTTTTAACTTAATAATTTTTAGTCGAACTTAAAGCTGAAGCGAAGTTGTTCCCAACTTCGCCCCAACTATAACTTCGCCTATACAGTTTATATCACAACTTCGCTCATGGTAACAAGCGAACTTGTGTTATGTCTTAATGTTTATCTAACTTGGTTCGTTTGTTGCAGATATGGCTGCTGTTGCCGGTGCTGGAGGTGCTGGAGGAGATGACGGTGATAACCAGAGGCAATTCTTTCCGGGTCACAACATGTTCATCACCTTAGACCCGGAAATTAGCGGTGTTGAAGACTACCGTGAGATCATTTCTTTCCTCATTCGCTCGAGGATATTTCACGCAATCACGACGACTCTGCCGATATCCTTACCCAATATCGAGGATTTCTGGCAGACGGTGGAGTATGATTGTCGTGTTGAGCCCCCGGTCATGAGAGCAACAGTCAACAACCAAGAAGTTCAGTTCTCGTCTGAACAGATACAGGTGGCGTTACGCTTGGGAGAGGAGACTCGGGACGACCCGACTGACTTTGTGGCTCCGTTTCGTGATGGAGCGTTTCTACGAATGGGCTATTCGGGTCCATTGGGCGATACCCAGAGACGGAAGGGGTTCCTGCTCGATCAGTGGCGCTTCCTCATGCACGTTATGATAGTATGCCTGTCTGGGAGGAAGGCGGGCACTGATGGTATCGGTGCGACCATGCAGTCCGCAATGACTGCACCGATCTATAACAAACGTTATAGCTTCAGTCAAATGGTCTTTTACAAGATTGATAGACAGAGGAGGGCAATGGCTCGGGAGCGGTTCATAATGTATCCAAGATTCATCCAGATGATCTTGAACCATGTGGCTCCAGCTTTGCCTCAACGACGCCCGATAAGATACGTGGAAAGTGTGAGCAAACGTATCTTTGCTCAATGCCGTACTTCGAGTGCGAGGAGCAAGCCTGAACGTCGTCCAAGGCATACTCCACTCTTCGGGTACTTGATAAACCCGGGGTATGTGCCAGCTAGGGGGGATGAGTTCAGAGACCCACAACCACAACAGGCAGGAGCAACTCGTGATGTACCTACTGTGCCTGTTGTATCGGTTGCGGAGGATGTTGACCTTGATGCTGCATTTGGCGGTCAAGGTTTCTTCGACATGGATCGTTTTGATTCACATGAAGAAGTGCAGGTCTCTGCTGCACAGGTGAGGGAAGTGATTGTGACTAGAGCAGCTACGACGGTGGCTGACTCCGATCTTGACGATGTTATGAATGAGGCGAGGAGGGAGATGGTGACTAGAGAGAGGACGTTGGGGAAGAGAAAGAGGACGGTGGATGATAGTGAGTCAGAGGAAGAAGAGGAGGACATACACAAGTTGATCAGACGTTCGAGACGTGAAAGGACAGGTGCTGGTATGGGAGCTGGAGAGACTTCACGTGTTATACGTTTTGCTCCATCCGCACTGTCAGGTATGTCAATTGTTCCTACTTCTGTACAGGTTACAAGCGCTGCAGATGTTCCTGTGGTGGCTACATCAGCTGTTGGCATCCCATCCATCACACTACAGACGACGACACTGGAGATTGTGTCGTTACCACCTCCAACGCTTACTCCTTCAGAGGTGGTGGCACGGTTTGTAGAGTCGACGGTCGTCGCAACTGCAGGGTTGTCGGTCACGATACCACCTGCGGTTACGTCCACAACTGCTTCTGAAGTCCCAGTTGCATTCGAAATCCCTGCTGAGTATACTCCAGATACATCTAATATGAGATTTGATTTCGATGCAACTATCTCAGACTCGGAGAGAATAGCTGCACTTGAGCGGGTCGTGGCAGAGCAATCAAGGATCAACTTTATACAGACCCAGGCTATTCAACGCCTTGTATCAGAAAATCAACTACAGTCGTCCCTCCTGGTTGAACATGGGAGGATTATAGATGCTATGAAGGCGTTCTTGGCATCTCAGGGGGAGACAGGCTGTAGAGGCGACGAGTTAAGGACTAAGAAGAGAAACGACAGAGACGATGATCCCAATGCACCGAAAGGTGCAGGTGGTGAGTTGCCAAGAACTACTCAAGCTCTTGGGACTTTCACAGCTCAGGGGGAGTCTGCAGGTGCAGTTGGTGGTGATGAGGTGGTGACGGTTGATGATGATGATGATGTGATAGATGCGTTGAGAGAGTTAGATGATGATGTGTTTGATGATGATGTGCTGCCATGTGAGGAATTGAGAAGATTGGCGCACAGATTGTGATTGAAGATGGGATAGAAGAGGGGGAGATAGTAGAAGAAGACGTTGAACACGAGATCCCAGATGTTGAGAAAGCCGACATGGGTACTGAAATGGATGAGACTGAGTGGGAGGAGCAGCCTAGGTGGAAGGAAGGCTGTGCTCATTGGTTTATTAAGACCAAGAAGCCTGCTGTTCCAGCCATGTTCAAGAAGAGTTATAACATCAAAGGCTATGCTGAGTCGAAGAAGGGAATTATCTGTTGGATATATGATGAACAGATAAAGTTGTTTGTGGTGAAGCGTTATGATGGTATTCAATACTTCAAAAGAACCCTGAGATCTCTCAATACATTGCCGGAATGTGAGGTGAAGGATTTGGCCAGGTTGGGCCTGATAAATAGAAGTGACGACAACATGGCAAGAGTGATTGGGAAGATCGTGTGGAAAGAAAGCATAAAAGAGAAGAAGTTTGAATTATTAAAGCCACAGAAGGGAAAGCTCGTGGAGGATACAGAAAGGGGAATGAGAGCAGATGGCAAGCCATGGATGGTGATGAAGTACAAACCGATCCGATGCATCAAGGAGGTTCCAATGAAGACTATGCCCCAAGATGTGTTGAAGAATCTAAAATGGTGGTAAGTTGATTGCCAGACTGCTGAAGCCGTGATGGAAGACGAAGACGAACAAGAAGTGCTGAGGGTGTATGATCCGATGCATCTTGTTAACTTATCGAAAGCTGATCTGCAAGTGTTGAATGAAAAGAAGATATTCTATATTCCTGCTTGGAAGGATGAAGCAAGGAAATATCAGCGAGTAGTCACGGTATGTGTTAGAGAAGGAGTGCATGTGTGAAGATACAGGATTACAAGACAAGAGCTTAAAGATCAAGATATGAAGCTACTGCCAAGGGGGAGTCTGTTGGTGCATGAATGTCAGTAGTTCATAGTCTAGTGTCTGTAATCGAGTCTGTAATGTTATTTATGTTTTTGTTTATAAGCGAAGTTGTCAACAAGTTCGCCTAGGCGAACTTGTTGAACAAGCGAAGTTATGGACAACTTCGCCTGAACATATCAGGCGAAGTTGTCGTGTATATAAACCAAGCTTACGGCTTGGTTTAGGGTGAATCGTTTTAATCATTCATTTGGTTATCGAGTTTGTTCGGTAACGTGTGTTTTGTAACAGTGATATTTACATCACGTGAGTTCGGTTATAATATATAACGTGTTTCGTGTATTCGTGTGTTTGTGTTCTATACTCGTAACGATCTACGCAGGGATTCCGCACCTGAGTAGACCGCGATATCTCGTGTGATCCGTCAAGGGAACCTACACTAGGCCTACCATAATAACAACTCTTGATAATAAAAAATTTATAACCTTTGAAGAAGAAGACAAAGAAATTATTTTGGATCCTCAACATGATGGTCTTGTTTTCACATTATACATGACAAATCATTACGGTCGAAGGATCCTGGTCAATGGTGAAAGTTCAGTCAACATTATCCAGCTTGAAACTTTGAAAAGAATGAACATTCCGGAAGAAGAAAACTTAAAGAAGTCCTCAGTATTGGTAGGATTTAGTGGAGAAGTCAAGAACATCGTTGGAGAGATCAAGCTATTTATCTACATATAAGGGCTAAATTCAATTCAAAGATTTTATGTCACTAATTCGTTATCCTGCTACAAAGCTATTTTGGGAAGGCCATGAATCCATGATATGAAAGTAGTACCCACAACGTATCATCAATGTATCAAGGTGCCAACTCCGTAGGGAGTAGTCAAGATGGCAAGTGATCAACAAGAAGCCAAATATTGTTATACATACTCCACGAAACCATCCGTAAAGTCAAGGCAAGCATGGCAATTAAAGAAAAAAGGATCATGAGGTCTTAGAAACAAGAGAGCAAAACGTGAAAGAAGTTTTCCTAAGCCCTGAGGATCCTGGAACAAGATATTGTTAGGATCCTTTATCCCTAAAAATATTGAATCAAGGATCCTAGAGTTTCTAAAAGAAAGAAAATCAACATTCTCCTGGAAACATGAAGACATG
Source organism: Bidens hawaiensis (assembly GCF_021521415.1). NCBI lineage: Eukaryota > Viridiplantae > Streptophyta > Magnoliopsida > Asterales > Asteraceae > Bidens > Bidens hawaiensis. The sequence goes on along the minus strand of NW_027496604.1, from coordinate 186,308 downwards.
ACAGGTATATCTAAATATATTATTACTCATAAGCTTTGTATAGATAACAGTTTCAGGCATATGCATCAAAAGATAAGAAAGTATGCACCACAGAAGAACACGAATATATCCATGTAGAGGTCGAAAGATTACTCAAAACGGGGATGATAAGAGAAGTGAAATTTCCTAGATGGCTCGCCAATGTGGTAGTAGTACCTAAGAAAAATGGAAAGTGGAGAGTTTGTGTGGATTTCACTAATCTCAACAATGCATGCCCGAAGTATCCTTTCCCTTTACTCCATATAGACTCAATGGTGGATGCAACAGTAGCCCATGAAATGTTATCCTTCATGGATGCTTCTTCAAGATACCAGTAAATCCAAATGGAACATTTAGATCAAGAGGATACAACTTTCATGACATCCACAGGTATTGTGGGTCAAAATCTCACTTAAGGATCCTGAGTCTGAGTATCTCGCCAGCAAGGATCCCAAACAGGTTAGGTATCCTGAACCTATTATTTTATTCACTAACGGTTATATTTTTACAGTTAGTTATTGATGACTTGATTGACATTAGAAGTTCATTAAATGCTTGGACCAAACGTGTGGAACAAGTCATCTAACCACTAGAGTAATGATTGCATTAAAGACACATAAATTGGCCGGAATGCTCGCTACCGGTTATGATTGTGATGCATATCTTAGCTGAAACAGCCTGTTAATGACTTCCAACGGCTAGTAGCTCGTTACTTGATCAACAAATGCGTGGAAACAAAGCTGATTTGGTCCAATGGCACTCTTGAAGACGTAGTTAATAGCTTTTATTGTCTAGATCATCATTTAACTATATAATGAGTCTATGATGAACAACATAGGACACTTACAACAATTTGCACCACACTTACACTCTCTTGTACTCTTGACTTGTTTATCAACATTTCTCGAGTTGTAACACTTTTACTTATTATAAATCTGAGGCAAGCGGATACTTTTCCCCTCCCCAGGTTTTTTTCCGGATATCCTACTAAGGATCAAGAGTTTTTCTTCGTTATATCCTGAGTCATTCACTTCTTTATGCACACACACTTGCAATACCGTGAAGAACACGCTACCTCACTTACAAATTTTGATCACTAAATTGCTTAAGTAATTTTTGACCAAAACAGTTTGGCACACATCATGGGATAAGTGGTGTTTTTCATTCAAAAATTTCATCTACAATCACAATTCGTTCAAGCTCAATCTGGAAAACGGCTTTTCAATCAAAGTCTACCTCTTCTCCAATGCCATCATCAATTGCTAGAGTTTCGAAGCTACTTCCTCCTCCACATGCTGTTCAGAAAAAGGTGACCATATCTAGGATACCCATCTCATGATCCAAAGGATTTTCTCAAGCTCAAGGATCTCAAGGATCGGGATCCTCCACTGCAAGACCTGCCCTCATGTCTAACAATGAGATATTCGATATACTATTACAGATGAAAGATCACATGCAACAACAAAATAAGACCAACAATTATTTTATAAGGGAACTTCAAGATATTAGGCCACGAGAGAAGAAACCAGTAGCCGAATCATCCACTCCTCTACAACCCAAGACATTTGATTTTGGACCTTCGGGATCCTTAGGAATTCGTTATGATGATTTCTTGCACATGCAATCAACAATAGGAACACCTAGATCAACTCCTTCCACTAGGATCACGACTACTAGAGACTTCAACACTGTAGCAGGATCCTGATCTGGATATCCCGGCACTGGTAACATTTGTTATAATAATACTATTCAATTTTGAGACTTTGCAGGATATTAGAACAAATACGGCAATGCAGAAGGAGCTACAAAAGCTAAGGGACTTGATCTCTAGCATTCCTTGGATAGTTCAACCGATACCCAAAACAACTCCCAGTAGCCATAAGATTTCATAACTTAACTGAGCTGCCTTAAAATGGCTCCTGAGTGTTCCTTCTTTCTCTATATCACATTTAATTAACCTGTTTTCTTGCAGCAGAAGCTTTGAGAGGTTAACCAGTGATCTATACAGGATAATTCAGAGTAAGGATGAATCCCTCAGGGATTTTGTAAGCAAATTCAGCATGGAAGCTTTGGAAATCCCCAACGGCGGTCCAAGCCTTCAGGATGGGACTCAAGAAAGACTGCTTATTTTATGAGGATTTCGTTATGAATCCTTGCAGGAACCTGGATGAAGCCAGAAATAGGGCATTAGGATTTATAAGATTGGAAGGGGACAAGATGATCAAACAAAGGCTCAATGCATCCAACAACTATAAACATCCAACCAGGAAGTCAGAATCCCCATAGTCAAAATCATACAAATATAAACCCTACTCTAAGATTGACAACATGGTCTATGTTGTGGATGACGATGAGGATGACGAAAAGTACCTTAAGATTAATGATTATTGTTTTTCTGTAGGTATATCTGAACTAATGTGTGCTATGCAGGATCTTGGAAAAAAGGCGAGATGGCCACAAGAAAAGAAAACGAACAACTCTTGGAAGGATAAGTCCAAATGGTGTGCCTTTCACATGATTTTGGTCACATGATAGAGGACCGCATAACACTTAGAAAAGAAATCAGTTATCTCCTAAGCTAGTGCCACCTGAAGGAATTACCAGGCAGGAAAAGTAACAGAAACCAGGATCCTGAAAAGATTCCAAAAAGGGTGGAATCCCCACCTTCGGATGCAAGAATAGTGAACTTTATCTCAGGCGGATCAGATATCCGTGGAACTCTTATTCAACTGCAAGAAGAAACGCTAAAGTAGCCGAGGCCGAAAGACAAGAGAAACCAGTGAGAGCTACAACTTTCTCTGACCTAACATATGCTTCCTTTAATGAAGGGGGTCGAGATAACATTCGGGATCCTCATCATGATGGTCTAGTTATTACTTTATATGTCGCTAAATATTTTGTTCGCATGATCCTGGTAGATGGTGGCAGCCCAGTGAACATCATCCAATTGGAGACATTAAAAAGGATGAATATTACTGAACCCGAGATCATAAAAAAATCCTCGGTATTAGTTGGTTTCAGTGGTGAAGCCAAAAGCACCGTGGGAGAAATTAAACTCCCTATCTACATTGCAAGAGTAAATTCTATCCAAAGGTTTTTGTTTAATGGATGCTCTAACTTCTTTTAATATTATTTTGGGCATGCCATGGATAGATGATCTGAAAGCAGGTCCTTCAACATACCACCAATGTGTAAAAATGGCAACACCTTTTGGGGGAGGGGCGGGGGGGGGGGGGGTTCAAGATTCAAAGTGATCAACAAGAGGCGAAGGATTGCTATGCCTCTTCAATGAGGCAGACGACAAAACCAAAAGATATATTAGAAGCAAATGAGCATGATGTAAAAGAAGTACAGCTCGACCCCTAGGTTCTTGACATCAAAGTACTCAAAGGAACTGATATCCCCATGGATATTGAAAGTCAACTAATCAACTTTCTTAAAAGCAAGATATCAACCTTTTGCCTAGAAACACGAAGACATGACATGTATATCCAAAGATATTATTACTCATAAACTTGGTATAGACAAAAATATTAGGCCCATCCAACAAAAGAGAAGGATATTTGCACTGTAAAGAAACATTATCATCCAAGAAGAAGTTGAAAGACTATTGAAGACTGGGATGATCAGAGAAGTGAAATTTCCAAGATGGTTAGCCAATGTGGTGGTAGTCTAGAAGAAGAATGGAAAATGGAGAGTTATGTTGATTACACTGAACTCAACAAAGCATGCCCCAAAGATCCATTCCCATTACAACACATTGATTCGATGGTGGATGCAACTACATGACACGAGATGCTGATACTCATGATGCCTCCTCAGGATTCCAACAGATTTAAATGGAACCATCAGATCAAGAGGATACCATATTCATGACCCCCCACATGTATAGATTGTTATATTGCTATGCCCTTTGGTTTGAAAAATGCATGTGCAACCTATCAGAGGTTAGTTAACATGATGTTCAAAGAGAAACTGGGGGACACAATGAAAGTATACATAGATGACACGGTGGTAAAATCAAGAAAGACTGGGGATCATCTTTAGGATTTTCATGAAACCTTTGATATCCTGGACAAGTACAACATGAAGCTGAACCCTTGTGTCATTTTGGAGTAGGAGCAGGAAATTTTTTGGGATATCTGGCTACAAAAAGAGGAATAGAAACAAGTCCAGAATAGATTAAAGCCATCATGAATCTAAAAGCCCCAACAAATGTTAAGGACGTCCAAAAACTGACTAGCAGGATCGTAGCTCTAAATAGATTCATCTCAAGATCCTAAGTAAGATGCAAAGATTTTTATGATATCCTTAAAAAGAATAAAAAACTTGAGTGGGGACAAACACATGACAAGGCATTAGAAGACTTGAATAAGTACCTCTTATCAGCACCACTATTCATGAAACCCAAAGATGGTGAACCGTTATTCTTATACTTGGCAATATCCAAAATACAGTAAGTTCCGTGTTGGTTAAGGATCATGAAAGCGAGCAACATCCTATCTACTATGTAAGTAAAAGTTTGCATGATGCTGAAACCAGGTATTTTCATTTAGAAAAATTAATTTTAGCTTTAATAATGGCTTCTACCAAGTTAAGGAATTACTTTGAAACTCATGCGATTCATGTTAAAACCAACTATCCTATAAAACTGTTTTAAGAAAACTCGAAATGTGGGGTAGAATTGCTAAATGGTCTGTAAAATTGAGTGCCTATGATCTTGTGTATGAGCCCAGAACAGCAATTAAACCTTAGGCTCTAGCAGACTTTGTGGCTGATTTTAGTAGTGATATCCAATAAGATGTTGACCTAGAGGTACAACAATTGGAGGAGACAAGGAGAAATGGATACTATTTACTGAGGGATCCTCAAATGTCAGGGGGACAGGTATAAACATCCTGAAATCGGCACATGGGGACATGATACCCCAGGTAATCAGATGTGATATTCATGTTACCAACAATGAAGCTGTGTATGAAGCTTTAATTACTGGTCTTCAACTATCTAAGGATATGAGAATTAGATATATAAATGTATTTGTAGACTCTTTGTTATTAACTAATCACTTTAGTGGCTCCTATGCAGTCAAAAGTGAAAGATTAACCCAATATCTCTAGATAGTTAAAAATATGACATACACTTTCGAATATTTTGCTATTGAACATTTACTCAGAGAAGAAAATGCTGAAGTTGGTGCCTTAGCAAATCTTGGATCGGCCTTTAGAATCCCGATGCTGAATCTGGCCATAGAGATGCTTGAAGAAAATGGAAACAAGGGGCACAGAAAGCAATGAAGATCAGGATCCTAATGTTAACCAGGGATCCTGGACATTACTCATCAGGAAATTTTTATAAGATAAGGAGATCCTTAAAGATGAAAATCCCAAGGCTTTTATTATGAAGGTATCTCTGTTTATTATTTTACATAATTTTCTATATAGGAAATCTATTGCAGGTCCATACCTAAGATGCTTGGAGGATCCTGAAGCCCAAGTTGTATTGAAGGATATTCACGAAGGTGATTGTGAGAATCACACCAGGGCATATTGTTGTTCTCTAAGAACCTTAGAACTGGTTATTATTGGCCAACTATGAGGAAAGATGCAATAACTTACGCTCAGAAATGTGATGCCTGTCGAAGACACGGCAACATCCTACATCATCCACCAGAGACCATGCATCCAATTATCTTGCCTTGGCTTTTCATGAAATGGGGAATAAATATCGTGGGAAAACTACCAAAGGCTCTATGAGGAAAGGAATTTATGTTAGCAATGACAGGTTATTTTTCCAAATGGAATAATGTGGAAGCATTCGCCCAAGTCAGAGAAAACGATGTAATATCCCTCATCAAGCATAATATCCTCATAAGATACGGGATCCCAGCAGAGATAGTATGTGACAGTGGTTCTCAATTTATTGGCAAAAGGACTACTGACTTTTGTGTCTCTTGGGGAATAAAAATGGTAACTTCAGCACCAATTCATCCTCAAGCCAATGGTCAAGCGGAGTCATTAAACAAGAAAATCGTTAACAACTTGAAAAAGAAACTGGGGACAAATAAAGGAAAATGGGCCTAAGAACTTCCATTTGTGTTATGGGCAGATAGAACTACTTCAAAGAATGCTACTAGACAGACTCCGTTCTCTCTAGTATCTGGAACTAAAGTAGTGATCCCGAAAGAGATGGTGATCCCTACAGCAAGATCCTGCCTCTAGAATACCGATACTAATAATCAGGATCTAGCCATGATCTCGATACCATTGATGAACTCAGAGATTCAGCAAGATTTCGTATTGTAGCATATCAGCAAAGAATAGCCAAGTCATATAACAAAAATATCAGAACAAGAAGATTTCAAGTAGGATACATGGTATTAAGAAAAGCATTTCAAAACACGACCAATCCCGGTGATGGAAAATTGGCACCTAAATGGAAGGGCCTTGCTTGATAAATTCCGAAGCTGGTAAGGGAACATACCAATTGGTCACCCTGGATGGTAGGATCCTGCCAAGATCCTGGAATGTTGTTCATCTCCAACTCTACTTCATGTGAGTTGGAATGTTATTTCTAACTTGGTATGGTATGTAATCTAACCCTACTTTTTCATTATTTATCATTTGAATCCCATTACTAACTTAAGCATCAAAGGGGTGTTAGTTTAACTAACACCCACCCTCACAAAGGTTCGAGTGTGTTGTAGAATATCAGGATCTCGACTTCGAAAGTGAATGCATTCCTAGGGGTTTGGCCACCTCTCTAAGCTTGGGGATTCAAACTCCCTTTACGGTTTAAAGGCTTTCAACCTTCAGATTTCTAGGGTTTCTACACCTCGTCAGGAGTACACGTTGTCCATGTGTAGTACAGGATGGTGGGACAAGTCCATGTAACAGTGGCTGACAATTTCATCATTACTGGCTACATATTGGATTCTCAAGTATAATTATCAATGGCATAACATTGTCATATTATTCAATCGTGGCTGGTCCCAAGTTTATCAATGGTATAATATTTTCATGTTACAACCGTAGCTGGTCCCAAGTATATAACAATAGCTTTGAAATTTTCATGTCACTTAAGTAATCAGGCTTGTCCCCAGTATCTTTGGGCTTGTCCCTAGTATGTTCGGGCTTGTTCCTAACATTTAACACTTACGTGTTAACCTAAGTTTATTGACACTTATGTATTGATCCTAAAATAACTAAAATCTAAACTTAAAAATTTTCAAAGATGTTATTCAAGACCCCCAAAATCATCTTGAACATAGTAATCCTCAAAGGATATCATGTTGAGATATTTATCAAAATCTAAAATAGTTTTTCTTAAAATTGGTTATCACCAAGGTATTAATGGCGGTATAATGATCCTATTCTTTACAAGTGGCTTTTGATTAAATCTCTACCTTTTGTCACTCAAATATTTCTAGCAAAACCTGTTTACTTAAATATTTTATTAAATGTTAACTACAAAACTTTTACAAACATAAAAACAAAATAGAAACAGATAAAGCCAAAAGATAGTCATTTTATAAATCAAAATTGACTCGCTTGAAAGCCAGGATCCCTCCATCAAGGATGTCATTAATTTTCCTTATAAGATAGGAATAACCAGGGCTTCGTCCTGAAACTCAAGATCCCTCCACTCTAGCCATTCATTGTTTTAAATCCTAAAGTTACCGTTATTCATACACTAGCAAGAAATAAAAGTTTTTAGTTACAACCATATAGAAAACCATGAATGTAATGGGAGGCTCACGCCTTGTCTTTAATATCCTTCATAGCCCCCCGATCATCAATTACTCCTTAGCCACCTCACCACCATCACCTGACTTTTCCTCACTGATAGCCTTGACCTCAACATCCCTGACCTCCGCATCCTCAACCTCAGTATATTTGACATCAGGAGCCTTACCCTTCTCAGCCTCAAGTTCGATTATCCTGACACGCCAACCCTCAAGATTCTAGGAGCTCTTGTCAAAGTCAGCATCGAGAGCATGTTAGGCCATATTAATTTTAGCTTAACATATAGCAAGTGCATCTTGGACCCTCAAGCTATCCCTGAAGGCCTCAATCTCCTTAGCATTAGCCGCTTTGAGACCTTTACACTCTTGCCTCTCCCGTGACAACTTTCAGTCACCTCCTCTGTGTTCGTAACCCTGACTGCTGCAAGGGTAGCCATACCATCAATCTTCTCCTCAGCTCCTGAACCTCCTTATCATGAAGACTGATCAAATGATCTAGACCCTACATTCAAGGTATGAATATTAATAAATATACATGATAATGATACATGTTGGTGCATAATGTCAGTAGTTCATAGTATAGTGTCTGTAATCGAGTCTGTAATGTTTAATTATGTTTTGTACGTTTAAGCGAAGTTACTGACAAGTTCGCTTAACAGGCGAACTTGTTAGTCAAGTGAAGTTATGGACAACTTCGCCTGAACATGCCAGGCGAAGTTGTCGTGTATTTATATACATAGCTTACGGCTTGGTTAGGTTAATCGTGAAGTTGTTTGTTTCAGTAGTTCGAGTTCATTTGTAACGTGAGGACGAGAGTCTGTAACAGTGATATTACATCACGTGTTTGAGTTATAATATATAACGTGTGTTCGTTTCGTGTGTTCATGTGATTCGTGTTCTATACTCGTAACGATCTACGCAGGGATTCCGCACCTGAGTTGATCGAGATATCTCGTGCGATCCGTCCAGGGAACCTACAATTGGTATCAGATCATTTGCTCGATTGTGTGGTTCGGGATATTCACACGGGTCTAGAATTCGTCCCGTTTCGACTATTCGCGGGACGTGTCTTCTGTGTTTTTGAGTCAATCTTACCTCCTACCATCGTAATCAAGCCTTTGCACCGTCAAAAACCTCGTAAAATCCAGTTTTCAGATCTGCAAAAACGTCCGTGTTCATCAGGCGAAGTTGCCGTCAGGATAAGTAGGGTTTCGGCGAAGATATAAGGTTAAGCGAAGTTGTCCACAACTTCGCCTACCTTCTCAAGTTCGCCTAACTCAGCGAAGTTCTCTACAACTCCGCCTACCTCCTAAGTTCGCTTACCTTAAGCGAAGTTAATCATCTGCGAAGTTCTTCAGCGAAGTTAATCAGCAGCGAAGTTAAGGATTAAGCGAAGTTATCCGTAACTTCGCCTACAGTACTTTTCAGAAAATTTTTTGATTTTTTTTCGGGTTTCTTACTTTTCGGGAAAGATGTCGTCGATTAACATCTCTGAGTTAGTGAAGATGGAAGTTGAAGCAGGGTCAGCTACTAAGGCCCCAAGATTGATGAAGGGAACCGATTTCGTTGCATGGAAGGATCGGTTCATACAATACGTCAAATACCAGGATGCGAAGATGTGGGTATGCATCCAGGATGGTTATATTCCACCAGTTATGGAGTATGAAGGTCGTGATCAAATCAAAAAGTATAGCAAAATGGAAGAAGAAGAGAAAAAGATGTATGAGGCCGAGAGCAAGGCTCATGCTGCTATTACTATGGCTCTTCCACAAGAGATCCTTCATACGTTTAGAAAGTATACGTCAGCAAGAGAGCTTTGGGAAGCTCTTGAGAACAGATTTGAAGGGAATGTAGGAATCTGCGCTTCAAAAATAAAATTGCTCAAAACCTAGTTCTCAGTCTTCAAGTATTTGAAGAATGAATCTTTAGATGATATTATCACTCGATATTACCATCTGATGACTGAATTGAGCAACTATTCAATTTCCTACCGAGAAGAAGAAATAGTTGAGAAGCTTCTAGATGCTCTCCCACCAAAATGGGAGATGTATACTGTGCTGATGAGGGAAGACAAAGACTTTCCCACATATGATCTAGAAACAGCAGTTAACAAGCTCCGAACCTTTGAGCTTAGTATGGTCAGAAAGGAGACACCTATGGATCAGGTTCAAGATCCAGGTATGTATGGAGCTAAAGTCAACACTAGCTCAGGATCGAAGACTGAATCTGCTGCCTACTACTCGAAGGGAGAGTCGGGCGCAAACTCATCACATGAGGGTCATGTGTCAGTCAACACAAATGGTGATGTTTGCTATGTAGCAGGTGGATCGAGTGGTTCTCAACCCCAGGTAAGCAAGAGTAGTTGCTCTCCAAGTATTCCCAGCAACAACTACTCCAAGATGCCTATTAGTGTCAAGTCTGCTGAAGAGCAGTTTGGTCTCTATGCTTCTTTTATTGCTTCCTATGAGAACTACATTCAAGGGAAGGTTGTTGATCCAGCTATGTTGGATGAAGACTATGACCAGATTGATGCTGATGATCTGGAGGAAATGGATCTGCAATGGCAGATGGCTATGATCGTAAGAAGAGTGAAGCGGTTTATGAGAAAGACCGGGAGAAAGTTTTTCGATGGAAAGCCAGGGTTTGACAAGACGAAGGTGAGATGCTACAATTGTCAGCAAAACGGTCACTTTGCAAAGGAATGCAGGAATGAGCGTGTGGAACGAAGTCAGGGCAGGTCTCCACAGCAAAGTGGGGGTTCTAAAGATTATAGTGCAATGATGTCCAGAGAAGATGGTGAATACAACTGGAACCTGCATTCTAAAGAAACTTTTGAGCAGGCAAATTTGGCGAAGGTTGAAACTGAAGAAAATGAGAAGGTTACCGGAGAAGAAAAAGCTCCTATGGCAGATGTTAATGACCAGCTCTCCGAGGTATGTCCTAAACCTACATGTTCTAAATGTGAAAACTTGTCTGAGCAATTAGCAACTATAACCGATCAGTATGTTAGGTTGGATGCTGAATTTAAAACCCTAAAAGAAGATCATCATTTTACAAAAGCAAGAGAAAATAGCTATAAAGTCAAAATAAAAGCTTGTGAAAAAGATGTTAAAAGTCTAAAAACAAAACTTGCTGAAAAAATTGAAGTGATTGATTTAAGCTATGAAGTTTTGGAAGAAAAAAACCAAACTAATTGCTGTTAGAGAAAAACAGATTGCTGATCACCAGGTAAAAGTGGTGGAATTAAATAGAAAACTAGAGCAGTTCAGAAATTCCTCTGCTATTCTTGATCACCTTGTTAGTGATCAAGGTTCCTCTGCTAAGAGAGGAGGAATCGGTTATCATGAGGTTCCACCACCTTATAATCACAATTACACTTTTAACCCTAGTGTTCAGAAATCTGTTGACTTTGAGGTTGCTCAGACAGTACCAGTTAAAGTAACTTGTAAAGAACCAAATGTTAGTAGAGGCGAAACAAGTTCGCCTGTTTCAAGTGTTAAAATTTCTGATCCAAGTCCAGTCTCATCGGATTCGGATAAGTCATCCGAGTCTGGTAAGGCAAAAGAGGAGATGGTATTACCCAATGGTGGAGAGAAAGATAAGACGAATAAAAAGAGTACTCCACTAAACCAGTACGTCCCACCATATGTGAGACGAACGGGCGGTAATAAAGCCTCGACATCTAAAACACCGGTTGATAAAAAGGTTGAGCATAGGTGTTGTTTTAGGTGTAATCAATTAGGGCATCTAGTTGCAGATTGCCCTCTGAAGCAAGGATTCAGAGGTGTAAGGCCTACTAAAACTGAGAATAAGCCTAATAGTAATTATCATGCTGCTAAAAATGAAAACCATTTAAAATTCAAAAATGTGACTAATTCAGGTTTTCATAGAAACAAATCTCAGTTTTACACTGCTAATAACCAAACCACAAGCTATAATTCTTTAAATTCACAAAGGTTTGGAAGGCCTCACAATCAATCTTCAAGGAGGTATCCTAATAGGACTTACAGGAATTATCCTGAGACTAACTTTGGAAAGCCAAAGTTTGGGATGTATAGATCCAAGACCAATTGGTCTTGGGTCCCTAAATTCTAATCTTTTGCTTTATTGTGCAGGAACAGTTGAACAGGGCTGCCAACAATCTTTGGGTTGTGGATAGCGGCTGTTCCCGGCACATGACGGGTAACAAATACTTGTTACACTATTTGAAACCTGTTCAAGGAGGGAGAGTGAGCTTTGCCGGTGAAAGTGGAGGAAAGATTATAGGAATGGGAACGGTGTCGAACGGAAAGATGACATTGGAGAAAGTTAACTTTGTAAAAGAATTGAAGCACAATCTGCTGAGTGTGTCGCAGATCTGTGATAAGGAGTACACCGTTCATTTTACAAAGAATGAGGTGATTGTGTTGCAACCTGGTTTTCAGATACCAGAGGAGTGGATTGTGATGAAGGCTCCACGTGAAAGGAATACATATATTATGGATATGAGGTCGACTGAAATGGCCACGGAAGAATCATGCCTTATGACAAAAGCGAGCGAATCGGAGTCCGAATTGTGGCATCGGAGAATGGGGCACATTCATCTTCGGAAGATGAACCACATTGTCAAGAATGGACTTGTGCTAGGCGTTCCCTTGAAGTGTTTCAATTTTGAAGATAAATGTATAGCGTGCAAGAAGGGAAAGCAGCACAAGAAATCCCATCTCACCAAGAAAGTCAATTCAATTGCCAGTACCCTAGAATTGCTTCACATGGATCTCTTCGGTCCTGTGAATGCAAAAAGTCTAGGAGGTACTTCTTACTGCTTGGTGATCACTGATGATTACTCACGATATTCGTGGGTATATTTCCTGAAATCAAAAGATGAAACGGCTCAGATGGTGAAGAATTTGATTACCAAAGTTGAGAACGTTATGGATAAAAGGGTTAAGTTCATCAGGAGTGACAATGGAACGGAGTTCAAGAATTTTGAGATGGAGATCTTCTGCCTTCAGAAAGGGATTGAACACCAATACAGCGCTCCGTATACACCGCAACAGAATGGAGTGGCTGAAAGGAAGAACAGAACATTAATTGAAGGAGCCAGAACAATGCTGGCTGATTCGAAGCTTCCTGTGGTGTTTTGGGCTGAAGCTGTTGCTACAGCCTGTTATGTTCTGAATAGAGTCTTAACTGTTAAAAGACTTGGTAAAACGTGTTATGAGCTTATGCATGGGAGAAAGCCCAACTTGAGTGGTCTTGAACCATTCGGGTCCCCTTGTTCGATTTTAAAGACAAATTCTAAATTTGGTGAAGTAGCCGATGAAGGAATCTTAGTCGGTTATGTTGTTGGGACTCCCAACAGACGTGTCTTTAATACATCTACCAGCAAGGTTGAGGTGGTGTGTAACACCGATATCACAAGTTACCAACCGCCAAAACCAAGCAACGGACCTGCTGAGTTTTTCGACTATGTTAAACTTTTTAAGTCTTTTAACATACCGTATTTGGATATTGCTGAAGAAGAAGAGAGAGTTGCTACGAAAATGATCCTTGATGAGGAAGAAAATCTATTGCAAAGACAGCTGGTCGATAAATGTCAACCTTCCTCATCAAATGCTATCGATACCCCTGCTGCCTCGACTGAAGAAGAATTTTTCAATCCATTTCACTCTCAGCATGAAACAACCATTGACGAGCTCTCTTCTAACTTGGAAGACAATTTGCATGTAGGTTCTGTTCCGACCACGAGAATTCATAAAGATCACCCTTTGGAGAATGTGATTGGTGATGTGTCCTCCGGTGTACAAACAAGACGTAGCTTGAATGAGCACACCTGTGTTTACACAAGCATCAAGGAGACAGGCATAATCAACGAATGCTTGTACACCTGCTTTATCAGCCAGATTGAACCGAAGAATTATCAAATGGCTCTCAAGGACAGCTCGTGGGTCGAAGCTATGCAAGAAGAGTTGGCTCAATTCAAGAAAATGGAAGTTTGGACTTTGGTTGAAAAACCGAAGCATGTGCATGCGATAGGCACAAAATGGGTGTTTAAGTGCAAGAGAGATGAGAAAGGGATTATCATAAGAAACAAGGCGAGGCTAGTCGTTAAAGGTTTTAATCAACAAGAGGGGATTGATTATAATGAAGTGTTCGCTCCTGTCGCAAGGTTGGAAGCCATTAGATTGTTTTTGGCGTTCGCTGCTTATAAGAAGATGAAGGTATTTCAGTTGGATGTGAAGAGTGCGTTTCTGAATGGGAAAGTTGATGAGGTAGTGTATGTTGAGCAACCTCCGGGTTTTCCTGACCCAGACTTTCCTGATCACGTGTACAAGTTAAGCAAGGCATTGTATGGACTACATCAGGCACCTCGCGCCTGGTATTCAACTTTATCAGATTACTTGCTTGAAAATGGGTTTGAAAGAGGGAAGATAGATAGCACGTTGTTCTTCAAGAGAGATGGAAGCGACTTCCTGCTGGTGCAAGTCTACGTGGATGACATTATCTTTGCTGCATCAAAAGTCTCCATGTGTCAAGATTTTGAGGCCGTCATGAAAAAGAGGTTTGAAATGAGTGCTATGGGTGAACTAACTTTCTTTTTAGGATTGCAGGTTGATCAGAAGAAGGATGGGATGTTCATTCATCAGACCAAGTATGTCCATGATGTGCTCAAACGCTTCAAGATGGAGGACAGCACTCCATTCGACACTCCAATCTGCATCAATCACAAATTGGGTGCTGAGTCAGACAGTGATGCAGATGTGGACCCAACTCAATATCGGGCTATTATAGGTTCTTTAATGTACTTAACTGCTTCTAGGCCTGATATAATGTTTGCTGTTTGTCTTTGTGCACGCTTTCAGGCAAACCCAAAAGAATCTCATCTAAAGGGTGTGAAGAGGATACTGAGGTATCTCAAGGGCAAACCGAAGCTGGGGTTGTGGTACCCGAGAGGAGGAGACTTGGAGCTAGTCGCTTACACAGATTCTGATTATGGAGGGTGCAATCAGAGTCGGAAGTCAACAACTGGAGGATGTCAGTTTCTTGGTGGCAGATTGGTGTCGTGGCAATGCAAGAAACAGACTTCGGTCGCAATTTCAACCTGTGAAGCAGAATACATGGCAGCATCCAACTGCTGCTCCCAGGTTCTTTGGATTCAACAACAGTTGCGCGAATATGGTCTGAATTTCTTACTTACTCCTATTTGCATTGATAACACAGCTGTTATCTCAGTAACTAACAATCCCGTGAAGCACAGTAAAACTAAACATATTGACATACGTAATCATTTTATATGGGATTGTGCTGAGAAGAAACTGATTGTGCTTGAAAAGGTGGATACGCTTGATAATTTCGCTGATCTTTATACTAAAGCGTTTGACAAAACAAGATTTCAAAACCTTATCGAGCTGAATGGGATGATCAATCCCGAGTAACCATGCTTTTCATGTTATATTTAAAAAAAAAAAAAAAAAAAAAAAACGTCACTATCGCTTAAAAATATGTCGGTTGCCTCAGTTTGAAGGACTTGTCTTCGGATATGTTTTGGTCCTCATTTTCTACTTGTAGAATTTGAGGATAGCCATTAACCAAAGGACTGAAAGTGACCGGGCCGGTTTATGATGAGTTTTCATTCTTTCGCTTAATATTAGTCGATCATACTTAGTTAGAAGGACACATACTTGTATGTGGTCGGTCCAGCTGATCCATTGGATCTTCGGGATAGCCGTTTACCTGAAGACTTTGTTTTGGTCGGGGCGATTAATGTTAAAATTTTTTTAAGGGAAATGAAATTTTTTTTCAAGTCTGCTACTTCGTAAGAAGTTCGTTTGCTATGTTTAAAAGAAAATTGATCCAACCTTGGAAAATGATAAATATACTGATTCTGTGTGCTTAACTAGTGAAGTTATTAGGCTTAAAAGGCTTTAGGACAGTTATTGTATGTCATGGTAGCTTTTTATGGTGCGTAAAAGTAGATGTGATACAAACTAAATCTACTTGATTTTACGTGGAAACTCCTTACGAGTTTTGCATGTCTCCATATATATCTTTCCGAATGATAGGCAGAAAAGCGATTACCCAGTCATACACGAGCCCGTACGTGTTCAGATTCCCGTAAAGATAGTGTGTGAAGAAACTGCAGTGATCCAGATTCGGGACTTGCAGTTGTTTACTACTCTGAAGTCTATGTAAATGTTTATCATAAAAAAAAAAAAATTAAATTAGGAGTTATTGAAACATTCTATAGCTGAAAATGTCAAGGCTTCTCAATCATGGAGTAAGAAAGAGAACGGGAACCAGATGAAGAGTACTTACAAACTTAATCAGACACTATGGGTCGAGGTCAATTCGGGGTGACTTGGGGAAAGCCAAATACGCTTTGAGAATAGATAGGAGGCATCATAATCTCTGAGTTGTTGCCCACTTAAATTTTGAGGCATAATTGAACCTAACTCGTATCAAAGAAACGATGAAAACCATCTTAAGTTATTTACCTGCTTACAACCTGTCTCTTTATGTCATAATACGGCTAAACACGGATCTATGTGACAGTCAAGTAATTAGTATGATTCCTGTTCGTATCTTTTCTAAAACGTAGTAGTCCCTATCGAGACTGAAATTTGATCCCTTATACTTTAATTTTTAAAAGTTTTTTTGTACTTAGGAAGTTTTATGATTTTGTATATGGTTACTTGGACTTGATCGTATCATTTAATTCTTAAAGGGAAGTTTTTAAAAGTTAATTGAAAAATGTTCAAATTATAAGGTTTGATTTTGTAAATATAGGCGAGGTTGTTAAACAGGCGAACTTGTGAATAACTTCGCCTAGGCGAAGTTAACCGTAACTTCGCCTGTGTAACTCCACCCCTATATAAAGAATTCTTAAGGTCATTCGTTCTGTATTTTCAATATCAGCGAACTTATACTCTCCGTTTATTCAGCGAACTTATCGATCTTGTTATCTTTCTTCGATTTCAATCAGTATTCAAGGTGTGTTTGGGTTCTTAAATATGATAATCGATGTTCATTGATGTTAATCTGAGGTCGTTTCGACCTGTTTCGTGACCTCGGTCGATCGACCTTTATTACCGATTTTCATAACTTGTTTTTACGTGTTCATAATCATTCTGATCGTCTACATATCCTTAAAATCTTGTGTTTTAGAGTCCTCAATCGTCAATCTAACCAAAACATCAGATTTTCCGGATTTTAATCGACCTTACTGTCGCCGATTCAGATTCAGGCGAACTTAAGGTTTGGGCGAAGTTATCCGTAACTTCGCCTGAGGCTTAACTTCGCCTGAGGCGATGTTGTGGTGAGGCGGAGTTAACATTAACTTCGCCTGGACCTTTTAACTTATTAGTTATCAGACGAACTTAAAGATGAAGCGAAGTTGTTCCCAACTTCGCCCCAACTTTAACTTCGCCTATACAGATTTTATCACAACTTCGCTCATGGTAACAAGCGAAGTTGTGTTATGCTTTAACGTTTATCTAACTTGATTCGTTTGTTGCAGATATGGCTGCAGTAGTAGGTGCTGGAGGTGCTGGAGGAGATGACGGAGATAATCAGAGGCAATTTTTCCCGGGTCACAATATGTTTATCACCTTAGACCCGGAAGCGAGTGGTGTGGAGGATTACCGCGAGATAATCACATTCCTCCTTCGCTCGAGGATATTCCACGCAATCACTATGACTCTGCCGATTTCCTTACCCAATATTGAGGATTTCTGGCAGACAGTGGAATACGATTGCCGCGTTGAGCCCCCGGTTATGCGAGCAACCGTCAACAATCAAGAAGTTCAGTTCTCGTCTGAACAAATTCGGGTGGCTTTACGTTTTGGAGAGGAGACTAGGGATGACCCTACAGAGTTTGTTGCTCCGTTCCGCGATGGAGCATTTCTATGAATGGGCTATTCTGGTCCATTGGGCGATACACAACGGAGGAAGGGTTTCATATATGAAAAGTCCCTACAAACATAATGATTGACTACGTGCTGATGAAAGATGATTACTATCGTTGATTGATATATTGAATGGAGATAATACGAATTGCAACACATAATGAAATTACACGTGACAGCATGTTTATACAAACACGTTATGTAATGTTAAACATAACTGATTTGGGAGACAACGTGGTCTGTAATGGCCATGGGGATAACGTGGTCTGTGATGATTATGGGGCTATTGTGGGCAGAAGGGGGGCCACAATAGTAACAAACTAAAGTTTAGTATGGCCTATGAGCCAAGTTCTGCTGCAACTTACTAAACTAGAGTTGAGTATGGCCTATGAGCCAAGTTCTGCTGCAACTTACTAAACTAAAGTTGAGTATGGCCTACGAGCCAAGTTCTGATGCAACTTATAAACTAAAGTTGAGTATGGCCTATGAGCCAAGTTCTGCTGCAACTTATAAACTAAAGTTGAGTATGGCCTATGAGCCAAGTTCTGCTGCAACTTATTAAACGAACTAACTTGATTATGACCTGAATGTTAAGAAAATAATGTGATTCTGCGTATTGTGGGCGGATGGGGAGCCACTGTATTTGGTGATACGTGATAAATATAATATGTGTATATGTGTCTATATACATGCTATGTGATTAGCCGTAGGAAATACTATGTGTAGAATATACTAATTATTTGCGTGTACACTATATAATGTTTGAGTTTACGTGGAATCATTGTGGGTGGAAGGGGGACCACAGTGGTTGATGTTAACGCGGAACCGTTGTGGGTGGAAGGGGGGCCACAGTGGTTGAATTTATGTGGAACCGTTGTGGGAGGAAGGTGGTCACAGTGGTTGGTTAAACACGGGAAATTAGAGTCTGTTGGTGCATAATGTCAGTAGTTCATAGTCTAGTGTCTGTAATCGAGTCTGTAATGTTTAATTATGTTTTGTATGTTTAAGCGAAGTTACTGACAAGTTCGCTTAACAGGCGAACTTGTTAGTCAAGCGAAGTTATGGACAACTTCGCCTGAACATGCCAGGAGAAGTTGTCGTGTATTTATATACCTAAGTTACGGCTTGGTTTCAGGTGGAGTTCCGATCAGTTGTTCGTTTCAGTAGTTTATCAAGTTCATTGTAACGTGAGGACGAGAGTCTGTAATAGTGATATCGTATCACGTGTTTGAGTTATTATATAACGTGTGTTCGTTTCGTGTGTTCGTGTGATTCGTGTTCTATACTCGTAACGATCTACGCAGGGATTCCGCACCTGAGTTGATCGAGATATCTCGTGCGATCCGTCCAGGGAACCTACAGAATCAGGTAGTACGAACAAATGATGTGCGTCGGATAACCCTCACAACGAAGCTTTAATTAAAATGAAAATCCTAACCACACACAACCGGCAAGTGTACCGGTCGCAAGTAATATAACTCTAGGAAGTCCGAATATCGAACACGAAGACACGTTTAGAACGCTAAAGATCACTAACCTTAGACAAGACCTACCTTAGAATAATAATTATATTGATTTTTGATTTTTAAATACTCAACTGAACTTACTGGATTAATTAACAAAACTTACCAAAAATAGAAAACTTAACGAAAAGCTAACTGAACTGACTTTGGATGGAGAAAACGTCTACCTAGGTCTGAATCAAATTGTAGGTCTAACAAGCTAATGGATTGAATGATATATAGACACCGGTCCCTAAAGATGACATGACTAAGGATCGCTCGGGCTCACTGGATTACCTCTCGGTCTCACACAAACAAACCCTAACTACTCAAAAATCGGTTAAAACGACCAAACCGGGAAACAATTGCTAGCGTGTTCTAATGAAGGGTCACCTCTCGGTCTTACCAACACTCGACCCTAATGGCAATGAATACTACACAACCAAGGATAGAGGAACAATTCAACTTAAACCAAAATAGATCAACTAGTCGCTGAACACACCTAAACCTAACAAGAAACGAACTCGCTCTCGCGCAATCCTTATTCTAGCATGCAAAGTTAATGAGACAACCCTAACTTCCTATCACCTCTCGGTCTCAAGAAAGGTGTTTAACCGCTGTACTTAATCCAATTAATCATGCAACAAAACCCTACGGTGGTACCTACCGCAAACAAACCCTAAACACAAAGTCTAGAATCAAACAATGCACAGATCAATCAATACAAAACTAATCAACCGACACACGGGGTTTATGCAATGAATCACCAAATTTTCCAGCCCTTAAACACAACCTATTTCATGTCTAAATCAAACTTTACAATAACAATTAAGGTCTATTAATCAAACAATCCATAAAACTCATCAAAACCTAACAATTATCATCATTCTTAGGTAGAACTAACAAGATTAGCCAAGCATATTAATTGGACAGCAGCAAACACTCAATAAAATCATCATAAAACTCATACCAACCATCTTAACAATCGTCCAACAATCAATCCTAATCATAAACAATTCAATCTCTCAAGGAATTGCAAAACAATTCAACAATTAAGCAAGAAACTAAAAGTGTATGAACAATGAAAAAGAGGTAAGGATATGAGGTGTTCCGGGGCTGCTCTCGGCTATAAAAAACAGTGGTGAATGATCCCGAGGCTTGATTCCTGCTTGTTCTTCCTTCCCTAGCCGTCACACGATCAAAACCCTAGCACACAAAAGCTTTTTCTTTCTTTTTTTCTTGCTGGAAATTCCGATCAGCAGCTGTTGTGCTGCTGTTGATGCTGTCGTGCTGCTGTTGATGCTGTTGTGCTGCTATTGATTCCGATCAGCATCTCTCTTGGCTGATTAGGGTTTTATTTTTTTTATATAATATAATATTGTAACGCCCGTTAATTTCCGACAAAAGGTTTAATCTTGTAGTGTTATGTACACCTTTCGGGCTTGACCCGGCATTCTCTCGGGAGCTCCTTGCAAACCTCGTAAACGTTCTCACTTAACTTTCCACCCAAGTTGCTACATACTTCAATTTGGAGGGACTTGGATGTAACTATTTTATATCATAAAACAAAAGAAAACTCAAACCCTAAACCTATTTGCAGCCGTCGGACCTGGAACCCCCCCCCCCTGCTCGTTTTTCTTCTGCCCCGCCATGTTTCCGCCGTGAAAACTTCAATTCAAGGTCGGTTTTATGATTCCCCATGTCTTTTACACCTTAATTGATCATATTAACGCGTTTATTGGTCGTTAAGATTGAGTTTTGATGATAACAGCTTGCTGACAGATTAGTACACGTTTATTGTAGGGTCTGTAACGCGATGTTAATCCACTGTTTTTGATCGATTATTAATTCCATGATGTTCTACTTTGAGTCTAGTTTCCAGAAAGGTATAATACGTAATTTTTGGACGAGATTTGAATGGTTTTTATGATTTTATAAAATCAAGTGTCAAACCTGATGCGGGACGACGGATTCTGGTCCGTCTTCCCGACATCATAACCTTTTTTCGACAAGTCTAAATTGGTTGGTTCCACTTCTGGAAGTTAATATTTTGAGTTAGGAACCAAACCCAATTGGAATCGTTTAATTTGGCTGGGTAATGAATTTTATAGAAATAAAACCATTTTGTTGCGCAGCTGAAATAGCTGCACATACCTTTCTGTGTTAGAAGAATTTTTATGATTTTTGTGTCCACTAGAAAAATATAATAAAAATATTTTTATAAACTTAAGATATTTATGTAACACTGGTAAAAATTTAATAATTTAATTCCACGGTTTTCCTATGCAATAAAATACATCTTTGCATGCTAAAATCTGCATGTTATATTCGTATTGATCAATAAGTTCGTTTTAGGCTTAATCGGTGGTTTTGGTTAGTTGAAAGGTTTTTGGGGCCTCGGGCCAAGTGTTGGGCCTTAGGCCAAGTGGTTGGGCCTTGGGCCAAGTTTTGGGTCTTAGGCCAAGTGGTTGGGCCTCGGGCCAATGTTGGGCCATGCGCCAAGTGGTTGGGCCTCGGGCCAAGTTGTTGGGCCTTGGGCGAAAGTGTTGGGCCTTGGGCCAAAGTGTTGGGCTTGGGCGGCCCATTAGGCAAATGTGTCCTTGCGGTCTAGATTAGTAACGAGTTGTGTATAATTTACTGGCCCTTACTTGTGAGTGTGCACTTAGGGATTTCCTAGCTCATTGCAGGTGTTCGGTTGATTCAGGTGAGTTCATGATGCCCTTTTTACTCTTTTACTTTTTGGGCTAGCATACACACCGAAATACAATTTTAAACGATTTTACTCGTTACAGGGAATTGAATAGTTTTACATGGTCTCACTCGTGATGGTGCATTTTGAAAGCTATATTTGAATTATTTTATATTCCTTAGGATATTTTAGACTCGTTCATGGTCTTGTGTCCTTAAGGTTACATACATTATTGATGGTCTAGACTCGAGGATGTTAGTAGACTTGGCAGTAATTGAATATGAGTAGACCTATTTGTGTTTGCATGCACTGATGTTACGTGTTGGGTTATACGTGTGCTCGACCCTGATGTTATTACTTGGATGAGATGTTACGTGTTTGGGTTGTACGTGTGCTCGACCCTGATGTTATTACTTGGATGAGATGTTACGTGTTTGGGTTGTACGTGTGCTCGACCCTGATGTTATTACTTGGATGAGATGTTACGTGTTTGGGTTGTACGTGTGCTCGACTCTGATGTTATTATTTGGACGGTATTTATAGGGATATAAATATATGGATGTATATAGATATCTAAGTACGAATACTTAGTGTTGATGATGGCCTAACTGTTCGTATCCCGTTTTATATTTAAACTCTTGGAATGTTTTATAATCCAGTTTTTATATTTAAACTCTTGAAATGTTTTATAATCTAGTTTTTATATTTAAACTCTTGGAATGTTTTATAATCCAGTTTTTATATTTAAACTCTTGGAATGTTTTATAATCCAGTTTTTATGTTTAAACTCTTGGAAAGTTTTATAATCTCGTTTTTATATTTAAACTCTTGGAATGTTTTATAATCGAGTTTTTATATTTAAACTCTTGGAATGTTTTATAATCCAGTTTTTATATTTAAACTCTTGGAATGTTTTAAAATCTCGTTTTTATATTTAAACTCTTTGAATGTTTTATAATCTAGTTTTTATATTTAAACTCTTGGAATGTTTTATAATCCAGTTTTTATATTTAAACTCTTGGAATTTTTTATAATCTCGTTTTTATATTTAAACTCTTGGAATGTTTTATAATCCAGTTTTTATATTTAGACTCTTGAAATGTTTTATAATCTCGTTTTTATATTTAAACTCTTGGAATGTTTTATAATCCCGTTTTGATATTTAAATTCTTGAAATGTTTTTAAATGAATTTATATAGGCTTGCTAGCATAAGGTTGGCCTTGGGATGTTAAATATATATATATATATATATATATGTATATACATTATTGCTTGGCCTATATTTGGCGATGTTGTAGTCGTCTCGACTACTGAATGTTGCGTATGCCTACCTTGTGTTGCATGCGCCGAATGTTACGTGTTTGGGTTGTACGTTTGCTCGACCCTGAATGTTTGTAGTCGTCTCGACTACTGAATGTTGCGTATGCCTACCTTGTGTTGCGTGCGCCGAATGTTACGTGTTTGGGTTGTACGTTTGCTCGACCCTGAATGTTTGTAGTCGTCTCGACTACTGAATGTTGCGTATGCCTACCTTGTGTTGCGTGCGCCGAATGTTACGTGTTTGGGTTGTACGTTTGCTCGACCCTGAATGTTTGTAGTCGTCTCGACTACTGAATGTTGCGTATGCCTACCTTGTGTTGCATGCGCCGAATGTTACGTGTTTGGGTTGTACGTTTGCTCGACCTTGAATGTTTGTAGTCGTCTCGACTACTAAATGTTGCGTATGCCTACCTTGTGTTGCATGCGCCGAATGTTACGTGTTTGAGTTGTACGTTTGCTCGACCCTGAATGTTTGTAGTCGTCTCGACTACTGAATGTTGCGTATGCCTACCTTGTGTTGCATGCGCCGAATGTTACGTGTTTGGGTTGTACGTTTGCTCGACCCTGATGTTGAGCCGTGATCGGGTCAAATATATTACTTGGGGAAGACCCGGGGTGAGGAGGCCCGTATCATGTGCTTGGATGTATGAACCGTGGTCGGGTCAAATATATTACTTGGGGAAGACCCGGGGTGAGGAGGCCCGTATCACGTGTTTAGATGTTACACCGCGACTGAGTCAAATATATTACTTGGGGATGACCCGGGTGAGGAGGCTCGTGTTGCGTGATTTTGTTTTATTAAACTGTGACCGAGTCAAATATATTACTTGGGGATGACCCGGGGTGAGGAGGCTCGTGTTGCATGATTTTAACGGTTTTGTTAAACTGCGGCCGGGTCAAATATATTTCTCGGGGAAGACCCGGGGTGAGGAGGCCCGTGCTGTGTGAAAAGATGTTTAATGTTTTATTCACTTATGATTTGGTTAAGAAAGGCTATTTATGATTTTATGGTCTCATGATTTTCCACTATATTTCATACTTATGGAATTTAAATTTTTAATGAATGTCGTTTATGAAAACTTGAACTCACTCAGCTCAAGCTGACTTTGTGTGTATGTTAGATTGACTTTCAAGTTAAGAAGTGGATGCTACCGCTTGGACGTGCTGGATGCTACTCGGGAGATTGAAGGCATTTCTGGTCGAAGAATTCAAATAATACAAATATTTTATTTACATTTGATTTTGGACACCTGTACCCGTGTTTGGATATTTAAATACTTACATTTTTTCCGCTGTTATTTACTCTGAACTTGTTTTAAATAAAACGAATCGATTGGTTTTAAATTTTTGTGAATTTGCGGACGTGATTACCAACTGTAGGATTCCCGGGATTCGGGGTCTTACAAATATAATATGGTCTTGGGCCTCCATGATGCATACGGGTCGGGCCTTGAGCTTTGTCTTGAACTTGTATGCGTAAAAGGCTCGTAAAAAGCTCAAAAAGTCCCGGTTTTCTTCTTTCTTTCACCCAAAACATACAAGATTAATAAATGTATGTAAAACCTATCTAAAATGAGTTAAAACATATAAAATATAATATAATACGTAGATAAAACGTGCGGAAAATACGAGTGTTTTACAACACATCAACAAACACTCACGATTTTACCGAAATTTCGAATTTATATTATAAACGTACATGTGTGCATATGCACACACAAGGATATGGCTGTACATATTTATACAAACGTAAATACATATTTTTACATACGCGCGTATATACAAACTATGACTGTGTGGTACGCAGAACTGATTTCGTTAAACTTATGAAACTCACCAACTATTCGTAGTTGACCTGTTTTAACATGTTTTTCAGGTAATCAGGTATGAGAAGTAATTTCCTGTGCGTTACGTGTCTGATTGGTGATTGATGTCATGGGCATTTGAGTAAGAAGTAAAGTACTTGAAGAACCGTTTGATTGTATCACCTAGTTTGTAAAAGAAGTTAGAACGATATAAAATATTGTAAATTAGTTAGTAATGTTTCTTTATGAACAATGTATTTGATACCAGTTGTATCTGTTGCATTTCCGTTTTACGCTTCCGCAATTCGTTTAACGGGGTGTGACAGAAGTTGGTATCAGAGCCATTGGTTATAAAGGATTAGGTTATCCCTTAGGATACCTATAATATAACCGTAGGCTCGATTATTACTGGGAAACTTAATAATGAGTAACGATAGATACTAATGGATGTCGGGATGAACTCGAAGGGCAAGTGAGTTATTATGGTCCGGAACGTAATAACAGACTTGCTTGTACGAGGGAATTCGGGAAGAAGTCGCGGAACATACTGATAGGTAAAAATGGCAACATACATGTATAAAGGTGATGATGAGTATATACGTAAGGTGCATACGTGCTTATCTGAAATGAGGTATAGGGATACGTGTACATACCATACCACCGATGACATTAAATCTTATTGTAACGAATATTATATTCGGTTATAATCAATATTAATTCCTATTATGATTAAAATTATATCGTATCAAAATTTATATTATATTTTTTTATATAATTAATATTATACATGTTCGTAACAAATAAAATATTTAATTTCGGTATTAATTAATAATATCCTTTACGATGATCTAAGCTACCGAAAAACGTTTTCTTCTGATTAACGATTGCATCGAAGGATATCGAAATCGGGTAGCCTTATGAAAACTAAAGAACCGGTGTTGCTTGTAAGTGAGAATATGAGAATGCTTCAACAAGTTCAAACTAAATCTAGTGATATGCGGAACCACTAAGGGACTTAATATGCAAGGCCCAGGAAAGAACCGTTGGAGGCATGTTCTATAGACAATGATTTCAAGAATATATATATACACATATAATACCTCTCAGCATGGGTCTAACCTTTATTTCATGTACTCGTTTCTTTGACACTAAACTAAACTATTTTCTGGTCATCCTTCGATTTCTGTTGTTTGAAAAACAAACACCATCCATGGGGGAAATATTTAGTGATGAATCCAACTTATTGAATTATAAATATAATAACTACTTTATTGAGTCCCTAATTCTATAAACAGACCGTGACTACTAGTACATATAATGTATTGATTATATTTCAAAAAGAAATATTAATAATAATAATTTCCTTTACATATCACCAGTACAACTAATTCTAATGAACCTCCTTAACTAGCAAACTCTTCGAATCATCTATGTTCGACAACCCTCAACCTCTCCTATATTACATGGTTTCAATCGATTATTATAAAATGAAAACCCCATAATCACGACTGGAATGGAACTTACCTCCAACCAGTAAACTAGTACTTTTATTAAGTCCGACATGCCCACGGATACTGAATGACATAGCGAAAGAATATATTTTACCATATTAGTTAACAAACATTCAGAAGTCAGGTGGAATATACACATGCATTACCATTATAACGTACTGATTAAACTCGTAACGAACAAATATCTACCTACAGGAGAGACCGAACAAAAATAGCTTCCTAATAATGGGATCGTATCGGAACAATTGTCGTACAAGTTGTGAACTATTTATAATTGTTATAACGCGTGCTTTGATAGATAAGGATAGTACGGTATTGTCCTGTATAGCTTCTGATACTCCATACAAGCATATGGTGGTGCGCTATGCTAATATGGAGGACGATTTGGGCATTTTTAATACAAACATTGACCCCTATTGGGTTAAAATTTCTTGTCATAAGATGACAACTTTTAATATATATGCAAACTTTGGCTGTTGTTAGGCCAATTTTACATACTATCCTTAGTATTCAAACTCGAGAACAAACCCGTGTGACATATACGTGTTAATTGAAATACCTGATTACTTGTTATTGTAATTCCTTTTGTGATCATTAGCGTATGTGAATTTTGTTAATTGTGGGATAACCGGTTATTTTTATAGAATGGCCCCGAAGAAAGTAAACATGTTGTCTGAGGCAGATATAGCCGAGATGATCGCTCGACAACTACAAACAGTACTTCCGACAATAGCAGCACAATTCGCTGCTGGTATCCATACAGCTATGAATACAAATCAAGTGCCGAACGCTAACGCGGCCGTAAATACTAATCCCCCGACAAATAATAATACAACCACAAATGCTCCCCCGATAAATACTGATACTATCACAACTAATACTCCCCCGTTGAATACCAACATTACTTTCAATAATGATAATCTCCCACCGAACTTGAACAATAGTTGTAACAATCAAAATCCCCCGCAACACGGATATCAACTTAAGAACTTCATGCTATGTAAACCTATGGAATTTAGCGGTACTGAACGACCAAATGGACTGGTAAAGTGGATTGAAAAGACTGAATCCATCATTAATATCACTAACTGTCCACCAGATTGTATTGTCAAATTTGCTACTTCTACATTTGTAGACCACGCGCTAATGTGGTGGAATACTGTTGTGCAAATTCGAGGACAAGAGGCAATCAATCGTATGTCTTGGACAGAACTTAAAAATCTTATGATAAAACACTTTTGTCCGATAAATGAAATTCAGAAATTAGAGCAAGAACTTTGGAATCTAGAAATGAATGGTGCAGATCACTTGGAGTATACCCATCGCTTTAACAAACTGGCTCGTCTAGTTCCATGGTTAGTTACTCCAGAATCTAAACATACTGAACGCTACATTTGGGGTTTAGCCCCCGAAGTTAGGAGTTTGGTTAATTCAACTAGCCCTGTAACTTTTGAAAATGCCGTGTTACAAGCCGGCATTGTAACTTCTGATTTGATTAGAAGTGGTGCGTTAAGAATGCCCGGGGAGTCATCTGGTACAAAACAAACCAATTATGGAGCGGGAATACAAGAAAGATAACATAATAAATGTGCGCGCCCTGCAATACAAAATTACGCTATGATCAGTTCCGATGTGAAGCAAGATAAGTATAACGGGCCTTTACCTAGATGTGGAAAATGTGGTTATCATCATGTTGGTGAATGTCGGACCAATGTGTGTCACAAATGTGGGAAGGTGGGACACTATGCCTGAAATTGTAGAACCGTTATGAATACTATAAATCCACCAACCCAACTCCAGGACTCACAACTACCCCAACCGCAACCAACACGACAACAACTAGTCTACCAAAACCAACCCATAATAAACCGTAATGCCTGTTATGAGTGTGGTAGTATGGAGCACATCAAGAAAGACTGCCCTAGATTGAACCCAATTGCGATGGAAAGACAAAGGCAAGGACCGGCATCGACGTCCAACTCGACTAGGGGTCACGTATTGTGAATAAACCAGATAGAACAAATGTAGTGACAGGTACGTTCTTAGTAATGCCTAATATACTTTAGTTTATTTATTATGGACACTGATAGACGTTTCGTTCCTACAAGTTATTAACTTGAAAAATATACCGTCTAATAAAATAACAATTCTGTATACTATAGAAATCACCAAAAGTAAGACTATAAATACTAACCATATTACTCACTACCCTCTTAACCTAAATAACTAGCTATTCCCTATCGATGCACTCCTGGTGGTAGTGAGGAGTCATTGTGTAATAGCCAGTATGGACTAGTTAATTGAGTTCAAATGAAGGTTATATATATAAATAGAACTGTTATACTGCCTCTTCTAAATAAAGAAGTGATCCCGTACACGGAACAAAACCTAGTACCCCAATGACGAAACACGGATGAGGAAAACTATACTATCCGTAACCGAAACTTGAACTTTAAACTTTTATAGCCTTAATAACCAAGTGATGAACAAGGAAAAGTCAGGCCAGATGTTTGGATAAACTGAGTACTAGTATAAAGATGCAAGCGAAATCTATGAAGGAATCATAGACTCATGTGTTGTAAAGTGTGCACTATTATAAGTTCTGGGGGAATACTAAAGATCCTCGAAGATGCTACAAAAATTCGAGATGCCCCATTGGAAGTGGGAAACAAACTAAAATGGAAACCTTAACATGTGTTCCTTAAACATCCCGAGAAAGCAATTCAAGCTGAAGGATAGTTCACTGACTAATCCACTCCAAATACCTTCTTCTGATTTGTAACAACTACCCAACTAAAAAAAAGCGCCTTAACAAAATCTTATCCTTAGTAAATTGTGTATGAAACCTTATGTCCCGAATCGACCTGAGCACGGGCTGTAGTCCTCTAACGAACAATCAAACCATATAAATTATTCAAACAATAGAGGAAAGTGAGACCAGTAATTTCAATCCTCGTACATTAACAGTCATCATAATATTATACAAGTGGTAATATACTATATTACACTTGCAAGAATATAACTCGCCACCTTATTCAATTGAAAATTGGCGACCCCCAAAATACAAAATCCGATTCGATTTCGAGAATCATAAATAAAGCTCGTAATATTAATAACAAACCGAAAGCCGCCTAAGGCTAACAAGAGGGCTATACTGAGAAATACGAGAAGTTATCAAATTTTGAAAGTTGTTAGTTGAGTTGAGGAATGGTGAGTTGATTCTAAAATATATAGCACTGTACAAAATTGCCTTGAAAGTTAACCCCATAATGTATTAAACAAAATTATTTCACTCCCGATATTTCATATATCGAATCAAAACGAGTGCCTTACTGACAGGGCGGAATTAGTACTATTTGAAAACTTTTATACAACTAAACTCTATAAAGAGACTCTTGAAAATGCTGAGCGGGGAAAATCAAACAGTTGCGACACAATAAAATCTCATTGAATAAAATTCAATGGAATCCACAACGGGGAATCAAACGTGTTTGGAAACAGAAAAAAACGAATTCCAAAACAAATGATTATAAAAATTTTCCCCAAAAAGAGCATATTTGGCATATTGAATTTCGGGGACGAAATTTCTTAATTGGGGGAGAATGTGACATCCGAGTACACCTTAGTACTTACAAACTCGAATAAGCGTTTAACAGCTTATTGCGTAACGAACAAACGAATAACCAAACGGGTCTGGTTATGGTTCGGATATCCCGGGGTGCCATCTATAAGTGATATGCAATCTATGCAAGCTAAAATATTAGTAATAGAGCCTTAGTTCGATAGCAAACAAGTTAAACGAAAACATGCTCGTTTAACTACCCGCTATAGATTTAAACGCGAAAGATAGTTACAAACCAAGCATTGTATCATCCGTTAAGCCGAAAAAGACTTACCAAATACTTAATTGAAATGTTTTAAGCGATCCGTGAAAATATTTTTTATTTTACAAATGTATAGTATGTTTTTATAAATTTACACAAAAAGAGCCGAAAACCACTCGTTTTCGCACTTTTTGTCGTACCCGATATATTTTTCGTACCAAAAACCGAACCCGAAATAAATTTGGAATTGGAATTTCACGTTCGGGCACGTAAATCAAGAAAAGTGGGCCAAATGGGCCCAAAAGGGGACCCAACGAGCCCAGCCCGCCAAAGAAGACTTTTCCCCTTTATTTTCCTTTCACATATAAACTAGATATTAGATATTTTCACACAATTTTCCACATTCAACTTCTGGAACTCTTCTTCCCCTGCCAAAACCAGCAAGAAAAAAGGTAAAGAGGTCTTAAATAATCGATTTTCGGCTTGTTTAAACTCATTTAACAACATATAAACATGTCTTGATTGTTAAAAATCATAGTTAACCATGTAAAACTCTCAAAAATCATTCAAAAACATACTTTGATGTTAAAACTAGTTTCAAATCAGAAACATAAAATTTTTTGGCCATAAACACGGATTAAAGGGTTGAAACAGCGTTTTTACGGTTCAGAAGTTTGTTTTTGTGCACTAGCCGAAACTCTAAGTTAAGGGCTGTTATGTTGATGAAAAATTGCTTGGTTTGTGATATAGGACTTGTATCTAGCTTGCATAGAAGCACAGGAACCTGAAAACTTGGTTAGAAAGTCGGAAACGAGCCAAACCCGCTAAGGTAATGCCGAAACACTCGCTTACGGGCTGTTTAGGTTAAGGTTGTGATGTGCATATTGTTAGGCCTTGAAATTTTTTAGGAACATCAGGGACCATGACAATAAGTCCCTGTTTAAATTTGGTAATATTTCGACCATCCGAGAATATTTGGCAAATTTATTACCGAATTGGGACATTTATTTGGGAAAAATAGCTAAAACACTTCAAAAATTATGAAATTTTTCTTAGAACTCAGATTTGATGTATTTTGTTCACATATGAATTTTGGGATCATTTGGAGAAGTTTAAAAGTGTTTTGTGTATATGCGTTCGTGTGAATTTTTATAGCCGAATTTGGGTCGAAAAGAATATCGCACGAGCTTTTTACATTTTCAAATTGATACAGGTTGTCTTGGGACATGAATTGAGCATTCAGGAATTTTTGTGGAATTTTTGGAAATTGTTTGGGGTAAACGGACGATTTTCAAGCGAAATATAGCTGACAAAATGAATTTTTATAAATTAATAAATAAGTAAATAATTCCAGAAATATTTTTATTAAAATATACATAATTTAATTGGTAAGTGGTTAAATTTTCATAATTTAATGATTAACGGTTAATTAATTATGTTAATTTAAAGATTAAACAAATTCAGTTTTTATAAAAACCGGCAAGTTCGCGACTAGCGAATCTGCGGGAATATCAAAACACCAAGAGTGATCAAAAATCATATTTTCGGATTAATTAAGTAAAAACGAACTTTTCTATGGGAAACCTGGACAATCCGGGTGGATTGTGCGCGTTTCTTCTCAAATCAAACTGAATAAACGGAAACGGGCCCGTGGCTAATCCGGGACCCCAGTATGTGATCCTTCTTTATAACTTAATTATTTTATTAACCAATACATTTACCCAAGCTTATTTTCCCATAACTGTTTTCTGAACGCGTAAACGAACAACTTGGCCCAGCTGGGAAAACGGGAATCTGAGCCAAGTTTGGTTTTAAGTATTAGACATTGAACAACATCACAACCTAAGCCTATTGCCACTTTCTGGGCGTTCCAGCTATACCCAGATTAGTTATACAGCTCAGTTTAGTACTGAGATTATAATAATATTAAAATATTAATATTATTATAATATGGACTACAGGGACTAAGTGATAGCAAGGGAAACGAACCCCGAGCTGACCTCGCACTGAGTGCCTACAAAACTGTGAGTTTCATGACCCCACTCTTTAAACTATTTTACGAACTTTTGGGGTGGAAAGCATGTTTATACACGTTATCTATCTGAAAACGGATCATGATATAAAATATCTGAACATTTATATATGAAAAGTCCCTACAAACATAATGATTGACTACGTGCTGATGAAAGATGATTACTATCATTGATTGATATATTGAGTGGAGATAATACGAATTGCAACACATAATGAAATTACACGTGACAGCATGTTTATACAAACACGTTATGTAATGTTAAACATAACTAATTTGGGAGACATCATGGTCTGTAATGGCCATGGGGATAACGTGGTATGTGATGATTATGGGGCTATTGTAGGCAGAAGTGGGGCCACAATAGTAACAAACTAAAGTTGAGTATGGCCTATGAGTCAAGTTCTGCTACAACTTACTAAACTAAAGTTGAGTATGGCCTATTAGCCAAGTTCTGCTGCAACTTATAAACTAAAGTTAAGTATGGCCTATGAGCCAAGTTCTTCTGCAACTTACTAAACTAAAGTTGAGTATGGCCTATGAGCCAAGTTCTGCTGCAACTTATAAACTAAAGTTGAGTATGGCCTATGAGCCAAGTTCTGCTGCAACTTATAAACTAAAGTTGAGTATGGCCTATGAGCCAAGTTCTGCTGCAACTTATTAAACGAACTAACTTGATTATGACCTGAATGTTAAGAAAATAAAGTGATTATGCGTATTGTGGGCGGATGGGGAGCGACAGTATTTGGTGATACGTGATAAATATAATATGTGTATATGTGTCTATATACATGCTATGTGATTAGCCGTAGGAAATACTATGTGTAGAATATACTAATTATTTGCGTGTACACTATATAATGTTTGAGTTTACGTGGAATCATTGTGGGTGGAAGGGGGACCACAGTGGTTGGTGTTAACGCGGAACCGTTGTGGGCGGAAGGGGGGCCACAGTGGTTGAGTTTATGTGGAACCGTTGTGGGAGGAAAGGGGTCCACAGTGGTTAGTCAAACACGGAAATTGGAAACAGGTAGTACGAACAAACAATCACGATTTTACCGAAATTTCAAATTTATATTATAAACGTACATGTGTGCATATGCACACACAAGGATATGGCTGTACATATTTATACAAACGTAAATACATATTTTTACATACCACGTACATACAAACTATGACTGTGTGGTACGCAGAAGTGATTTCGTTAAACTTATGAAACTCACCAACTATTCGTAGTTGACCTGTTTTAACATGTTTTTCAAGTAATCAGGTATGAGAAGTAATTTCCTGTGCGTTACATGTCTGATTGGTGATTGATGTCATGGGCATTTGAGTTAGAAGTAAAGTAATTGAAGAACCGGTTTGATTGTATCACCTAGTTTGTAAAAGATGTTAGAACGATTTAAAATATCGTAAATTAGTTAGTAATGTTTCTTTATGAACAATGTATTTGATACCAGTTGTATCTGTTGCATTTCCGTTTTACGCTTCCGCAATTCGCTTAACGGGGTGTGACAGAAGTTGGTATCAGAGCCATTGGTTATAAAGGATTAGGTTATCCCTTAGGATACCTATAATATAACCGTAGGCTCGATTATTACTGGGAAACTTAATAATGAGTAACGATAGATACTGATGGATGCCAGGATGAACTCGAAGGGCAAGTGAGTTATTATGGTCCGGAACGTAATAACAGACTTGCTTGTACGAGGGAATTCGGGAAGAAGTCGCGGAACATACTGATAGGTAAAAATGGTAACATACGTGTAATTTGGGTATCTCCAACCTCAGTCCAGCACAATGGTGATCTACATTTCCGTCCGTACACCGCTTCATATGGTGCCGCTTGAATGCTACTGTGATAGCTGTTATTGTATGAGAATTCAACTAGTGGAAGATGTTGATCCCAATTTCCACCAAAGTCTAGTACACAAGCGCGAAGCAAATCTTCTAAGGTTTGAATGGTTCGCTCAGATTGACCGTCGGTTTGGGGATGGTAGGCGGTATTTAGGTTAATTCGGGTTCCCAAAGCTTCTTGTACTGCTTGCCAGAAATGAGAGGTGAAATGGCTATCGCGATCAGAAATGATTGAAACGGGTACGCCGTGTCGGGATACGATTTCATTGATGTAGATGTGAGCAAGTTTTTCGGTTTTGAACGTGGTTCGAATTGGAAGGAAGTGTGCGGATTTTGTTAGTCGGTCAACTATCACCCATATTGCATCATTTCCTCGGGAAGTTTTAGGGAGGTGTGTTACAAAATTCATGGTAATTTGTTCCCATTTCCATTGTGGTATTTCTGGTTGGTGCAACATTCCCGAAGGTTTTTGATATTCAGCCTTAACCCTCGCACAGATTAAACATTTACTGACGTACGTGGCTATATCCTTCTTCATACCAGGCCACCAATAATACTCCTTCAAGTCCTTGTACATCTTATCTGTTCCTGGGTGAATGGAGTATTTGGACTTATGGGCTTCGTCCATGATCAAGTCACGCAGATTGTTGAAAGTGGGAATCCAAACTCGGTTTTTGTAGTATAGAATTTTGTCAGTTCTTTCTTCAAAATTTTGTTCGGTCCCATGCAAGTTTTCATCTTCCAAGTGATCTCCTTTTAGAGCTTCGTTTTGAGCAATACGAATTTGTTCGGTGAGACTGGTTTGGATGATCATTTCAAGTGCTCGGACCCGTAGTGGTTTGATCCTGTCTTTTCTGCTCAAAGCATCTGCTACTATATTAGCCTTGCCCGGATGATATCGAATCTCACAGTCATAATCGTTTAACAGCTCTACCCATCTCCTCTGCCTCATATTTAGTTCATTCTGGTCGAAAATATGCTGTAGGCTCTTATGGTCGGTGTATACTGTACATTTGGTGCCATACAAATAGTGCCTCCAGATCTTAAGTGCCAAAATAACCGCGCCCAATTCCAAATCATGAGTGGTTTAATTCTTCTCGTGCACCTTTAATTGTCGAGAAGCGTATGCTATGACTTTGTTTCTTTGCATAAGTACGCATCCCAACCCTTTCCGGGACGCGTCACAATAAACTACCAGGTCATCAGTTCCCTCTGGAAGACTCAGTATCGAGGCTTGGCATAGTTTCTGTTTCAGCAATTGAAAAGCCGCTTTTTGTTCTTCTCCCCAAACGTAATCACGATCTTTTTGAGTCAAAAGAGTTAAAGGTTGGGCTATGCTGGAAAAACTAACAATAAAATGCCGATAATACCCAGCTAAACCCAAAAATTGGCAAATTTCTTTCGGTGACTTTGGGGCCTGCCAATTTTTAATGGCTTCAATTTTGCTCGGGTCTACATGGATACCATGTCGGTTAACAACGTGCCCTAGAAATTGTACTTCTTGTAGCCAAAATTCACACTTTGACAACTTGGCATACAACTTTTCCTGCCTCAATAGCTCCAAAATAGTTCGTAAATGCTGCTCGTGTTCCTCCTTGGTTTTCATATATATCAAAATGTCATCAATAAACACGATAACGAATTTGTCGAGGTACGGTTTACAAACTCAATTCATAAGGTCCATGAAAACTGCGGGAGCATTAGTCAGTCCGAACGGCATAGCTAAGAATTCGTAGTGGCCATAACGAGTTCGGAACGCCGTTTTAGACACATCTTCCTCTTGAATCTTAACTTGATGGTAACCGGATCGAAGGTCAATTTTTGAGAAATAGTTTGCATCTTGGAGTTGGTCAAACAAGTCATCTATTCGTGGAAGAGGGTATCGGTTTTTTATGGTAACTTTGTTTAATTCCCGGTAATCAATGCACATTCTAAAGCTTCCATCTTTCTTCTTCACAAATAATACTGGTGCTCCCCAAGGAGAATAACTGGGACGAATGAAACCCTTATCTAACAACTCCTGCAATTGGTTGGATAATTCTTGCATTTCAGAGGGTGCCAACCGGTAAGGTGCCTTAGCAATGGGGGCTGATCCTGGGATTAAGTCAATACGTAATTCAACATGTCGGTTCGGTGGTAATCCAGGTAAATCATCAGGAAAGACATCGGTGTATTCATGTACAACGGGGATATCTTCTATGTGTTTCTCATCAGGGTTCTTTATAGTCATGTTTGCCAAAAATGCCATGCAACCTTGGCGTAAACATTTCTACACTTTAAGATGAGACACAAGAGGTAAAATCGAACCAGACTTCTCTCCCTGTACCATAATCATTTCACCATTCGGAAGTGGAATTTTAACCGTCTTGTCGTTACACACAATCTCCGCTTTATACTTGGTTAACCAGTCCATGCCAACGATTGCATCAAAACTTCCTAACTCTATCGGGAGTAGGTCAATAAGGAATGGTTGGTCATTGAGAATAATGGAACAATTTTGGATTATTTGGTTGACAGTTATAGAGTTACCGTTAGCGAGTTCTATAGCATAAGGATTTGTTAGTTCACTAATTGGCATGTTACCCAGGGATACAAAGCTAGAGGAAACTAAGCTTCTATCGGCACCAGTATCAAATAATACAGAAGCATATTGATCAGAAACAACAAATGTACCTGTTACTATGTTCAGGTCTTGTCGTGCTTCTCCTGACCCGATAATGAACGCACGTCCTCGAGGCATATTTGAAGTCGATGCTTGGTTCGGTCTAGCAACCATTCTTTGATTCAGCTTAGGGCAACTTCTTCTAATATGATCTGTACTGCCGCATTCATAACAGGAACGGTAGGTTGCTGTGGTTGAAGTTTGTTGGATAGGTTGTTGGCGGATTGGCTGAGGTCTCGGTGGCGGTGGACGACGAGGTTGAGTTGTTTGAGTTGGTCGGCTCACAATTTCTGCACCTGCTCTGCAATTAGGGGCATAATGCCCAGTTCGACTACATTTCTGGCATACCGGCAATCTGCACTCTCCCACATGATGGTAATTACATCTGTCACACTTTGGCAAGGGTCCCTTATACCTGTCTTGCTTCGTATCGGAACCAGTTATAGCATAATTTATTATTGTCGGACGTGCACGTTTGCTTGATTGTCCTCCTTGTGCTCTCGTCCCGTAGTCAGTTCGTTTCATACCTACTGATTCTCCGGTCATTCTCAATACTCCGCTTCTGACTAAGTCGAAAGTTACGATGCCGGCCTGAGTCACGGCATTCTCAAATGATGTATGGCCAACAGAGTTCACCAAACTCCTCACTTCTGGGGCTAAACCCCAAATATAACGTTCAACTTGTTTATCTTCAGGAGTTACTAACTATGGTACTAAACGGGCCAATTCATTGAAGCAGTTCGTGTATCCCAAATGATCCGCTCCTTTCATTTCCAAACCCCAAAGTTCGTGTTCTAACCTTTGTATTTCATTCTTTGGGCAAAAATGTTCTAGCATCAATGTTTTGAGTTCAGCCCATGTCATGCGGTTAATTGTATCTTGCCCTTTTATCTGAACTGTAGTGTTCCACCACATTAATGCGTGATCAGTAAATGTAGAGGCAACATACTTGACAATGTTTTCGGGTGGACAATTGCTGATATTGAGGACAGATTCAGTCTTTTCGATCCATTTAATTAACCCGTTTGGCCCTTCAGTGCCTTTGAAATCAATCGGTTTACAGGCCATAAAGTTTTTGATCGAATATTCCCTTCGAGGGGGATTAGGGTTTTTATTGTTATTGGTTGGGTTCAGTGGGGGATTATTGTTGTTGACATTATTTGCATCAAGTGGTGGATTATTTGCATTGTTAGGGGCATTTGTATTAGGTGGGGGGTTGTTATTTGTAACTGTTTCTGTAACACCCCGTAACCGCAGCGGAAACGTACACGGGATGCAACAGACACATCTGATATCAACAGCATTGCTTATAAAGAAAATACCACTACATTAATTTATATCATATTACATTGTAGCTAGTTCCGTTACTGTCTAGGTGTTACACACGAGTTTTACCGATAAGACATTAATATATTCATTACAAAATATAGATCAGCAAGCTTCCAACAAGTAGCACAGATCATTAAGCACATTTCAATCATTCCATCTTGGGCATACCTAGAAAACATGTAAGAAAACGGGTCAACTACGAATAGTTGGTGAGTTTCACTAATTTAAATAAACACTGACAGATCATTTTAATAACCATTTATTAACAATGAAATTATGCTGGGAACTATGTTACCCCAGAACAATAATAACCTCTGGGAACTACGTTACCCCAGAACAATAATAACCCCTGGGAACTATGTTACCCCAGAACAATAATAACCTCTGGGAACTATGTTACCCCAGAACAATAATAACCTCTGGGAACTATGTTACCCCAGAACAATAATAGCCCCTGGGAACTATGTTACCCCAGAACAATTCCACACGATAAACAATTTATATATTCTATGCATCAAACCATATATATATAAATATACAAGTGTTTCCATACGATCGGTATGTACTTAAATATTTTAACAAAGACATGTTTTCCGCCCCGGTAAAATATTTAAAACAGTTCAGTAAAAGGGGCTCGTGAAAACTCACCTTTTTGTGAGTCGGTGGGTAATACAATGAACAGCTACGTGCCTGGATCTGTAATATAATATCTAGTCGTTACTATATAATTCCCATAAATTAAATCCGTGTTAATCGGCACATCTGGGGACATTGTTAACCCAGTACTGTACTCGATCCGGGGACAATGTTAACCCCGTGACACTCCTAAGGACTCAGATTGTGCCATTACTTAGAGTCGGACGGTCAAAATTATCATTTTTATATTTTCCTTGATTTGCGTGCCTAGCACGGTTATCCGTTTTTAGTTTCAAAAATGAGTTTATTCAAACTTAACCCAAAAATGGTGTTTGACTGTTAATTTAGTTAAAGTGATGAAATTATAGCTCGGTTTGGACACCCCGTTTGGCCGCGGGGCCCGTTTCCGTCATTTAGGTGCCGGAAACAGTAAAATCGGGTAAAATTACCCAAATCATCCGAATTATTTTCGGATGATTTATTTTTACTTAATTTACTTAGTTTTATGAAAATGGTCAATTTTTAGGTTTTTATATACCAGTCAGCTCGCTTATGCGAGTTTTGCCGGTTTACACGTTTTAAGCTTTAGAAATTTGTTTTTATGTTCTTTTTAGCACAAATAATTACCCGTTTAGTCTCGGGTCTTGAAATTTTGCACAACACTTATTTTGACAGTAAGAAACTTTATAAAAATTTTCCAGATTTATTTTCTTATATTTACATTTATTTATCTATTTTTAAACCTTATTAAAACACTAAATATGTCAAAAATACCAAAAGACTTTAGAAAAATCTCAAATTTTTCCGGGATGATCCTTGCCATTCTCATGACTCCATGGAATTTTTCCAGAACCCAAAACTCATATTTCAAGCCATTTTCACAAAAACCGAGCTAGAAAGCCCTAGAACTCGTTTTACCGAAAAGCCCCTTTAGACTTTTCCAACTGAGCTCAAATTTTGTGTGTGACTTTTATATGTTATAAAAAGCTTATCCTAAATTTTTCAGAATTTTTCATCAAGTTTAGCTATTTTTCACCATTTTTGGCCAAAACCGAGCATTAAATTCACCAAATATTCATCTTTTATCCAAAAATTCACAGATCTCATATTTTCATGTGTAGATCATCTCTGTGAAATTTCGTGACCCGACTCTAAGTACACTACAATCTGTCCAAACTCACTAAATCACACGAAAACCGAACTATCTTGTGTTTTCTAGCGTTAGATCGCAATGATCCGGGTTTCTAGCCTTTGCTAGCCACTAGATACAACACTTACAAGCACAATAACACTATACCAAGCAAGTTACACCAACAATCAAACCATTTCTTTCATAGTGTCGGTTTTGATATAAAAACAAAGGTTTTAACCGTAAAAATCCGTTCTCGACTCTTTTTACTCATTTCTTGGACCAAGATCCCTTGTATAACTTGTATACATCTCTTGATCATGCAAGAGTCGGTTTCATCTCGGGTTTTCACCCGTCTTTCACATGGAAACTCATTTTTATAAGATTTCAACCGTAAAATTTCATTCTAAACTCTTTTAACTAATTACTTGGTTTCATCTCGGGTTTTCACCCATTTTTCACATGAAACGTCCTTTTCTCAAAATTATAGAATTAGAAACAAGAATCAAGCATTAAAAACATGTTTATACCTTCAAATCTTGGTTAGAACTCAAGAATATTGGATGAATGTGGATGAGAGTTGAGAGATTTGAGAGAGTTTTTGTTGAAAAAAAGAAAATGTAATGTGTGAGTGTGTGTGTAAGGGCCGGCTCTATTAGTGATAGGGGGGGGGCCCACATCTCAAACCATGGCCACACATTTGGATTACACAATCCGGATAATGTTGTGGATAGTCTGGTTCAGTTCGTTTCTCGTTTAAACTCGTAATTCGGCTTAAAACGAGCCTAAAATGGTCGTTTTTCGGGTTAAAATAAAATTTACATAAAACTGATTTAAAAACTTTAAAAACTTAACCCATGACATTAAATGACTTAAAACATTGTATTGTCGGTAAATGTGCATCTTTTTCGGCTTGATTGATCGTCTCTTGCTTGGTTTGATGTTAAAGGTTTCGTTTATCGTATCGACGTACTAATAAATCGAAATCCTTGTTCTGTGCTATAATTCACTTATCCTGAAGCATTAATACTTCGAAAACATCACTAAACATTATATGCTTCGTCTATAATGTAATTCCCGATTCGTTCGGGTTTCAATAATCGTTCATTGGTTAATTGTAATTCCAATACGATTCACTATATAATCGAGTATGATTCGTACTATGAATCATATATACTCGTATAAACGTACTATAACTCATATAATCAATATTAAATGACACGTAAATAGTATATACCGGCTAGGGTATACCTGGATTTGCCGGAATCGTTACAGTTTCATTGTTGGTTGGGGGAGCATTATTGATTTGTTGCTGGTTTGTTTGTATATTGGCATTAACACCAGCAGTTACTTGTGTTACAATAAGTGGGATTACTGCCTGCATTTGCCGAGCAATCATCTCGGCTATTTCTGCCTCAGTTATCGGGTTTGCTTTCTTTGGGGCCATTCTTTAATGATAAACAAATATAAGCCAATTAGTACTAATTCCAGTCTACGGCACTGCGTAATAATAATCACAATAAATGTTGTACAGGTAAATCAGATAACATACTGACATTTCACAAATTGTTCTATACATTGATATCAAAAAGTACATAGACTTAGCCTGATAAAGGCCAGTGCTTGCATGTATATATCAAAATTTGTCACTAAGTGACTGTTAGACTTAACCCTATAAGGGTCAGTGCTAGTAATAATGTACAAAATTGTGCCACACGTTAACATAACATACTACTATATACATACATGGAGTATCAAAAGATCATGTACACATAATTGTAATATTCCGCATCTATCCATACAGACGATAGGCTAGCCACAAACATAAAAATAACAGCACCGTAATCACCCAGTAACAGTTCCACAGCCGAACTGTCACCCTATCCAAACACCAGTGGTGGTAGGCATCTGACTGCTGCAAGTTCAATACTATCTGATGTAATGTCGATAAGTACTGGGTCATGTCCCTCCTCTCCTGGTTAATGTTAGCTATGGCTATCGAGTGGTCTATCAAACGGTCAGTCAGGACAGCCATCCAAGAGTCGTTTCCTGTGTTTGGGAGGTCAGGGCGAGGGGTTGGTATACTCAATAAATGGGAAGATGAAGTATCTACCCTAGGGCGTGAAGGTCCTCCCCGGTCGTGGGTAGATCTGAATGGAATCGAGGTAGGGTCAATCGGGGTTACCCTAATACGAGCAGTCTGCCGGACTCGCACAGTAGCTGAAGTCATCGGCGACAGGTGTATAGGTGGAGTGGGTGATCGGGCTACTCTAGCAGGTGAACGATACTGACTGTTAACTTCGTTTTGATCCCTCCGTGGTGACCTGGGTGGATAGCTATCGCATCTGTAGCCGGATAGATCAGGCACATTCCTGGGTAGCTCTCTACAGATAACTTCTTCTTCCACCTCTTCTTCCTCCTCCTCCGGTTCCTCTTCTGGGTCCTCCTCTTCTGAATCCTCCTCTGATTCTTCCTCGGAATCCTCCTCAACAGAGATTACCGGTTCTTCTTCCTGTACATACTCGTTATTCCTTGACATGATTCTGCACAAGGGTTAATTA
This sequence comes from Bidens hawaiensis, assembly GCF_021521415.1. NCBI lineage: Eukaryota > Viridiplantae > Streptophyta > Magnoliopsida > Asterales > Asteraceae > Bidens > Bidens hawaiensis. The sequence continues at coordinate 143,801 of NW_027496604.1, read as the reverse complement.
TAAGAATAATATCTATCACTAGCGCTAACTATTGTCGAGGAGATTAATTAATTAAACCAAATTTAATATTAATTATATTAGAATATAATATTAGTTTTATTTAGATTTTAATTATTATTATTATTATTTAAATCAATATTGAATATAAACGAATATAATATCCATAGTAAAATTCACCGTCATCAACAGTATCGTACGTACACGTATTCATACACCTTGTTCCACATAAGCACGTATGAGTGTTACATATATATATATACTTTCACATTACCTTTTATACACATATGTTGCCACTTTTACCTAACCACACGTTCCGTGACTTCTCCCAGAATTCCCTCATACAAGCAAGTCTGTTATTATGTTCCGGACCACAATAACTCACTTGCCCTACAAGTTCATCCCGACATCCATCAGTATATTATATTAATTTATTATTTAAATATTTCCCAGAGTTAATCGAGCCTACGGTTATATTTTAGGTACCCTAATGGATAACCTAATCCTTTATAACCAATGGCTCTGATACCAACTTCTGTCACACCCCGACGAGCACAATGCGGAAGCGTAAAACGGGAATGTAACAGACACCTCTGGTATCAACACATTGTTTATAAAGAAACATTACAAATTAATTTACAATATATTACATTTCTTTGTTCTATCATTGTTTTACCGTCTAGGTGATACAAATATAACTAGTTCGTTAACTATACATCCTTACTACTATCGCCCTTGCTTCTATTCACATAGCATCAACCACACACCTCAGGCAAGTAACAGATCACCAAATCATTCCGATTTAGGTACACCTAAAAAGCAGTTTAAAACGGGTTAACTACTAGAGTTGGTGAGTTTCACGAGTTTCAAGAAAACAGTAATGAGTATTCGCAAGTCAACACTTGTAATCATGAAATAAGTATGCATGTATGTAAATGATGTAATTATGCTAAGCTACAGTGAAGCCTTGACTGTATTGCGTGCGTACATTTCCCACGCTCCATCAACCACTATGGCCCCTTTCTGCCCACAACATGCCCCGGTAGCTATGTCTAACACTACATAGCCTGTTTGTATAAATATGGTCATGTGCAAACGGCGCTATGTGATACGGCAACCAGGCCGATTCTGTTTGGGTTTGTCAAACCAATAGTACTATTCACAAACCACCGGCTCGAAGTTAATCACTGTGTTAGTGGGGACTTTCATGTGTTAGCACTTAGATAATTCACATCAATACATGTTTCAGGTATGTATATGTAATCAAACATGCTTTTCACCCGAAAAGTTCGTAAAACTGTTTAAAGAGTGGGGTCATGAAACTCACGGTTTAGTAGATAATCAGTACTGTATTAGCTCGTGCTTTGTTTGGTCTGATATCAGTAGTTCCTATAATCAATATTATAACAATATTAATATTTTAATATTATTATAATCTCAGTACTAAACTGGGCTGTATAACTAATCTGGGTATATCTGGAATGCCCAGAAAGTGGCAATAGGCTTAAGTTGTGATGTTGTTCAATGTCTAATACTTAAAACTGAACTTGGCTCAGATTCCCGTTTTCTCAGCTGGGCCAAGTTGCTCGTTTACACGTTCAGAAAATAGTTATGGGAAAATAAGCTTGGGTAAATGTATTGGTTAACAAAATGATTAAGTTATAAAGAAAGATCACATACTGGGGTCCCGGATTAGCCACGGGGCCCGTTTACGTTTATTCAGTTTGATTTAAGAAGAAACGCGCACAATCCATCCGGATTGTCCAGGTTTTCGTAAAACTGTTTAAAGAGTGGGGTCATGAAACTCACGGTTTAGTAGATAATCAGTACTGTATTAGCTCGTGCTTTGTTTGGTCTGATATCAGTAGTTCCTATAATCAATATTATAACAATATTAATATTTTAATATTATTATAATCTCAGTACTAAACTGGGCTGTATAACTAATCTGGGTATATCTGGAATGCCCAGAAAGTGGCAATAGGCTTAAGTTGTGATGTTGTTCAATGTCTAATACTTAAAACTGAACTTGGCTCAGATTCCCGTTTTCTCAGCTGGGCCAAGTTGCTCGTTTACACGTTCAGAAAATAGTTATGGGAAAATAAGCTTGGGTAAATGTATTGGTTAACAAAATGATTAAGTTATAAAGAAAGATCACATACTGGGGTCCCGGATTAGCCACGGGGCCCGTTTACGTTTATTCAGTTTGATTTAAGAAGAAACGCGCACAATCCATCCGGATTGTCCAGGTTTTCGTAAAACTGTTTAAAGAGTGGGGTCATGAAACTCACGGTTTAGTAGATAATCAGTACTGTATTAGCTCGTGCTTTGTTTGGTCTGATATCAGTAGTTCCTATAATCAATATTATAACAATATTAATATTTTAATATTATTATAATCTCAGTACTAAACTGGGCTGTATAACTAATCTGGGTATATCTGGAATGCCCAGAAAGTGGCAATAGGCTTAAGTTGTGATGTTGTTCAATGTCTAATACTTAAAACTGAACTTGGCTCAGATTCCCGTTTTCTCAGCTGGGCCAAGTTGCTCGTTTACACGTTCAGAAAATAGTTATGGGAAAATAAGCTTGGGTAAATGTATTGGTTAACAAAATGATTAAGTTATAAAGAAAGATCACATACTGGGGTCCCGGATTAGCCACGGGGCCCGTTTACGTTTATTCAGTTTGATTTAAGAAGAAACGCGCACAATCCATCCGGATTGTCCAGGTTTTTCATAGAAAAGTTCGTTTTTACATAATTAGTCCAAAAATATGATTTTTGATCACTCTTGGTGTTTTGATATTCCCGCAAATTCGCTAGTCGAAAACTTGCCGGTTTTTATAAAAACTAAATTTGTTTAATATTCAAATTAGCATAATTAATTAACCGTTAATCATTAAATTATGAAAATTTAACCACTTATCAATTAACATATTTAGATTTTTATAAAAATATTTCTGGAATTTATTTACTGATATTAATTTATAAAAATTCATTTTATCAGCTATATTTCGCCTGAAAATCGTCGGTTTACCCCAAACAATTTCCAAAAATTCCACAAAAATTCCTGAATGATCAATTCATGTCCCAAAACAACCTGTATCAATTTCAAAATGTAAAAAGTTCGTGCGATATTCTTTTCGGCCAAAATTCGGCAATAAAAATTCACACGAACGCATATAAACAAAACACCTTTAAACTTCTCCAAATAATCCCACAATTCATATGTGATCAAAATACATCAAATCTGATTTCCCAGAAAATTTTCATAATTTTTGAAGTATTTTAGCTATTTTTCCCAAATAAACGTCCCAATTCGGTAATAAATTCGCCAAATATTCTCGGATGGTCGAAAAATTACCAAATTTGAACAGGGACTCATTGACATGGTCCCTGATGTCCCTGCAAAATTTCAATGCCTAAAAATATGCACATCACAACCTTAACCTAAACAGCCCGTAAGCGAGTGTTTCGGCATTACCTTAGCGGGTTTGGCTCGTTTCCGACTTTTTAATCAAGTTTTCAGGTTCTTTTGCTTCTAAGAAAGCTGGGTAAAAGTCCTATATCACAAACCAAGCAATTGTTCATCAACATAACAGCCCTTAACTTAGGGTTTCGGCTAGTGCACAAAAACGAACTTTTGAACCGTAAAAACGTCGTTTCAACTCTTTAATCCGTGTTTATGGCCAAAAAAACTATCAAAACAGGTTCCTTACCGTGTTTATGATCAAAACATGTTTATGGACCATTTTTAGGATTTTTACACGGTTAGGAATGATTTTTAGTAACCAAGACATGTTTTTATGGTATTAATCAAGGTTAAACAAGTACAAAAGCTACTTATTTAAGCCCCTTACCTTAGGGTTTGAAGGATTTCTAGAAATTCAGCTTGCAGATGCTTGGACCTCAACTTTTATAAACCAAAATGAATAACCAAGCTTGTGGAATAAGTTTTATAAAAAAATGGGGGGTGGGTCGGGCTGGCCGATCGGAAGAAAGATTGGGCCCATGATGGGCTGTTTTGGCCCAATGATCTGGTTTCTTAAGCCCAAATACGAAAAGCCCGGTCCAAATTTAGTTCAGGTTTGGTTTTTGGCGCGAAAAACTTATCGGGTGCGTTAAACATCGCGAAAACGAGTGTTTTTCGGCTAGTTTTGTGTAAAATTATCAAAACATACTATATGTTTGTAAAAATCAAAAATATTTTCACGGATCGCTTAAAACATTTCAAATAAGTGTTTGGTAAGTCTTTTTCGGCTTAACGGATGATACAATGCTTGGTTTGTAACTATCTTTCGCGTTTAAATCTATAGCGGGTAGTTAAACGAGCATGTTTTCGTTTAACTTGTTTGCTATCAAACTAAGACCATATTTCTAATATTTTAGCTTGTATAGATCGTATATCACTTATAGATGTCCCCCCGAGATATATGGGTCATAACCCAACCCGTTCGGTTAATCGTTCGTTTGTTACGCAAAAGGCGTTTATTTGCTTAATCGGTAAATACGTACTGAGGCGTACCTTGTTTTGGCTCAAATGTCACACCAATCCATTCCTAGGATTACATTAAAGCCTGCTAACTCCATGAATAACATTTGTACTGGTATATCGTACCCAGCTAAGGAAATGTAACTACCTAAAACTTCGAATATTTTGATTAAGTTTCCGTTAGCGGTTTCTACTTCATAATGGTTATCGATTTTAGCTAGAGGTTCGTTTAATAGAGTACAAAACTTATAATCTATAAAACTTTGATTAGCTCCTGAATAAAACAAGACTCTAGCATAAATGTTATTGATAGTAAACGTACCAGTAATCATGTCTTGTAATTCTCCTGCTTTCTATGTGTTAAGCATAAAAGAACGGGCGTTCCCCTTTCTTCCACCGTTCTTGGCACCACTTCCACTAGCGCCACCAGTCGTTGTTTTTTTAGTACATTCAGCATTAAAGTGTCCTCTTTCACCGCAACCAAAACAAACTATCGTCTTCTTCCTACAATCATCCTCCTTATGGCCAAGTCGTTTACAGAAATTGCAAGTTGCAAATGGATCGTACTTGCGAACATCGGTTTTGATAGTTGGCCTCAAACATTTCCCTTCATGTTTCTTCCCACAATCCTTACACATTGGTCGAGTAAACACAACCGACCCTTCTTTTCCCTTATCAAACTTCTTTCTCCCATCTCCTTCTTGTTTCCTCTCACTAGCATTCTTTCTCTCTTCATCATGATTTCTAATCATACTTTCCATGAGGTACCCAGCGAGTTCTATCGCAGATCAGTCATCGATGGCATGTGTGGACGTACATGATCGCGAATTTCCTTAGGTAACCAATAGATGTATCGGGTAACCATGTTATACTCGGGGGTAACCAAGTGAGGTACCTGTCTGCAGTACTCAAGAATTTTATATTGTATTCCTTGAGATTTGTTCCAATCACTTTGTGATTCCATAGTTTCATTTGGATCTGGCCAATCTCGTGTGCCGGACAGAACTCTGCTTGATCAGTTCTTTAAAAGTTTTCCATTCAAGATTATACAGATTGTTTCTTCCCTTAACATCAATCAATGTGTTCCACCACTCCAGGGCTTCCCCTTTGAACATCTGGGAAGTATACTGGATACTTTCTTTCTCCGTGCACTTGCTTATTATGACAATAGATTCCATCTCCTCTAATCATCGAAGAGTGACTATTGCTCCCTTATCACCATTAAAATTCTTTCGGCTTATACACTTGGAAATCCTTCAAAGTACAACCCTTGTCCACTTTTATTCTTTTGACTTTACTCGGTTCATGGTCGGCAGTTGAACTTTCATACCTATCATCTTTCTTTTCTTTTATTTCTTTTATAACTTTAGTCTCTTTCTTTGAATAGACAGAAATACTATGGCTCAGTTTCACACGTTTGGTCGATCTAGCGATACTTTTTGAAGTAGCGGTGTTATCTTATATCATTTTAATCAGTGGTGTCACCGCTTCTTTAATCATTTCACGGATTCCACCAACATACTCTTCAGGTATGGCTTTGTTGTTTTCAGGAGTCTCTATTTGTTTATTGATTTGACTCCCTTGGCTTTCTTGATTTTTTTCTCCAGAAATTCTATGATTGAAATAAATAAATAGGTTCAAAACACAGTACACATGTTGCCTTTATTTAAATCACATCATATTCATTACAGAGGCTTGAAAATAAAACATTGTCTAACAACATTATTGTCTAGTCCCTAGTCCACTTTTTAACAAGATTTTTCATCTTGGCACATTTCTTTATAATTTTATCGCATATTTTTTTTTCTCAATTCGTTCATTTCTTAATTCATCCATCACCGCATTCGCTTGCATTTCCTTATTAGGAATGTTGGTTGTGTAGAATTCTTCTACCAGTCAGGCTTCCTCCTGAATTTCATTCGCTTGCTTAGAGATCGTTGGTATGGAACCTTGATATGGTGGGAAATAAGGAACTTCATTTTATTCCTCTTTTTCCTCTTCTTCTTCTGGTTCAGTTGGAAATCTGTTCGGCATCTGAAATGGTATTCTTTCCTGGGGCATGGTAACCCTCATTTTAGGTCGATGACTCGGTCCTGCTGATATATACGGATTTTGATAATTAGGCGGTGGGGACCCGAAGTGCCACTTACCTTGGTAAGAGTGCTATGAATCTGTACTAATTTCTTGCTTGATCTTTCTCTGGTCCTCCACTTCATCACAAGGATGGTAGGTCGGAATTTAAGCTGGAAAATATTGCGAAATGCTCTCAGAAGTATTGATAGATATTTCTATCCACATTTGTGGACTACCAGGAATGTAAATCGGTTGACTTCCGTAAGTTAAATAAGGATCTATCGGATTTATCGGATCAACTAGATTTATCGGATCAATCGATTGATTGCGACCGAAATAACAGATGTTGCTAGCCATATCAGATGGCTCTTGTTTAGGTGCAGGTTTAGAGCGTCTTGCTAACCGGCGTCTTTTCCCCTAGTAGTTTGTATAAGACATCTGCACAGATTTATACTTAGAGATAGGTAGACTACCAATCTTTGATTATCCCTACTTATCAAATAAATTTCTATAGCTTAGGTACTAACATATTAATACCTGATTCGTTGAAACGAATGGCTCTGATACCAACCTGTCACACCCTGGTCCAAGGCCTAGGAGCGTGACACAGAGTTGGTACCTGTTTTGAAAATATTTCTGAGTTGCGGGTTCATTTTAGCGGAAGACTTTTATTAAATATTAATTTACATTGAAAATATTCTTGGGAATTAAATATCCGATTATTCGATTACAAAATATTGTTATTATATTATTACAAAGATTATATTTAAAAATGAGTCATCTTGTGTAGTGACCTTCTATCTCCATGACTCCTAATCTTTGTCTATTGCTATCTGTACTTAATTACCTGCAAAAGGTTGGGAAAAATACGTCAGCGATGAGCTGGTGAACATTGACTCTATAAAATAATTTATAACAGTCGTTAAACACAAACATAGTTTTCTGTTTAACAATCTCAGCAGGAACACCTATCATTCCCAGGATTTTTATCACCACCCTACGTACACAATTCAAGCGTTCCCAAAGTTACATAGCCCCTGTTTGGAGACAACATTCTCTGAGCTATGCGACCCTAGTTGGATAATCGTTTATAGCTGACTTGGTTTTATATACCAATTGCGCAATTATGTATAGATCCAGACACGTGTATTTGGTAAAGTTGCTTTTTATTATCTATTTTGTATTATAAAAATTTTAGAGATAAGTAGTCGCATGCAAACAGTTGTCAGACTCTTTGCAATAAACAACCTGTTTACTACAAGAGTAAAAACTTTTCAGTGTGTAAAACGTTTAACATATTCACCTATGATTGTCAGTTCGGTGTCGTTTGGAAACCAGTATGCTGTTAACCTTTATTTGTAATAGGTTTGCATAAATATCTTGATGGTGTTTCTTGATTAATCAGCGGATATTAGGTCTGATATAAAGTTAGTAGAGTTATAGTCGTTTATAAAAATAACCTACATATAACATTTGGTATAACATGCTTTGGCCTAATAGGTTATATCATGTTGGCAAGTTTCTCCAGGAAAGTAAATGTGTCCCACGGTTGATTGGGATTTGTATGAATTACTTACTATAGGCAAGAAACATCTACTAATGATATCCCCCTTCCAGTTACTACATGCTCGACAAAATATATAGTTTTGATAACATTACTTCTTTTGAAAGTAATGTCATTACTTTATTAAAAACATTATCTGGAAAGCATTTACGGTTAACTACTATACTCTTAACTAGGTTCTAATAACTATGTAATAAAGTAACTTAAGCATAATTCCTACCTTAAGTGATTACTCGAGAATGAGAACAAGTAAAGATCAGAAACTCGTTGGTAGGACTTCACTACATGAGATGGTTGGTCATTTACAAGGCTTCGGAACCTCGTTTCTTGCGTAAACCTCTTGAAAATAAGCTGCCGAAACGTCGGAAATCTTATGGCATGAACTTCTAGGCTAAGTGTGTGTAGAAGAAGGTGTTTCGGAAATCTTATACTCGATTTTGGCTTCTTCGAGTTGCGCAAAGGACAAACCTTAGTCATTCGCGTCGCGCGATGTCACACCTCGACTTAGGGCCTAGACGTGACACCCGTAGTTGGTACCTGTTTTTGAAAATATATCAGAGTTGCGGGTTATTAGCGGAAGTCTTTGATTATAATAAAATATTATTTTATTTTGAAAATCTCTTGGATAATAAATGTCCAAGTATTATTTACAAACCTTGTTTATCCTTGTTTACAATATTTTATCTATTTATTTAAAACCGAGCCATCTCCATCTGTGAGCATCTAACTTCAAGAGTGACTCTAATTCCTTGCTATCTGCGCTATACTTGTTTTCCTGAAATGTGGGGAAAAATACGTCAACGATATGCTGGTGAACCGTTGACTCTAAAAACATTTATAAATCTTTGACTAACAAGATAGTTTTGGAACAAACTCAGCAGAAACGTCTTTTATTTCTGGGAACTTGTGCCACTGGCATACACACACAATTATGGTTCTCCGGGAACTGATGCCCATTGGAGAACTTTCGTTATGACTGTTTAGCCTGTGATCACGTAGCCTTGATTGAAAGACTAGGCAGTTATGTTTGGATCCAGACACATGTGTACTCGGTCTGAGTTATTTTTATTATCTACGTTGTGACTTACGGATCACGTAATCCTTAAAATTTAGAGATCACGTAATCTCATATAAAATTTAACTGACTGTTTAAGATAAACAACCCGTTTATCTTATTTACTGACTGAAAAAGGTTTAATTTATTCACCTGTGATTGTTATTGTCTTTTCTGAATGATATGGCGATCTTGTTTGAAAACCTTTGTGAATGAATGATGATTTATCTATAACAAAATAAGTTTGTATAAAACCCGAATCATCTCTTGATCCAGCTACAGACCTTTAGTCTGGTTTTGATAGCTTTAAACCTTGACTGATCATTTATTTGAATAAAGTATTTAGACTCGTAGTCTTTTCATTTATTTACAAATCATGTGTTGAGTTTCTTCTTCATGAAGAAACATCTACTGATAAAGAAGAAACATTAAATGACTATAGCCCTAGTGTGTAAAATCTTACGTTTCTTAGTCGTGAAGAAAACTATATCTCTTGCATATAATGTTTCTTAATTGTGAAGAAACTATTTATGACAATATCCTCTTGTATGTAAAAACATATGTTTCTTAATTATGAAGAAACATTATTTTAGCTATAATCCTTGCATGTATAAAGCTTTTGTAAATATAATTATGATCAAGGTTTGGGCTATACCCCTGACTATGGTCTAAGCCATATAATATAATAATAAAATAATATTTAGGCAGAACCCTAACTTACACAGGTTTGTGGAGTTAGTTGCCTATTATTGATCGGCAACACTTCTACTCTATTTAGTGTTCTAGAGCTTAAACTGTCAGAGCTTCGGAGCTTGGCATGTTCCACGAGACCGGCATGCAAATCGAGACTAACTATGTGTAAGAATTTGGGTGATTTTGGTGTGAGATGAATGTGCCGTACTCCTCCCCTTTTATAACTAATTTTGGGAACCATTACGTAGCGCGATGGTCCCTTCTATTGAGGCATCACGTAGCGCGATGTCAAGGAATGACGCATGGCATGCTGACTTAGCCCTAGCGTCTTCCACGTGTCTCCTCATCGCGACACGTGTCTGGTGATTCATACAACTCCATCGCGTAGCGTGATGGTCTTGTTCCAGGGCTCATCGCGTATCGTGACGCCCCTTTTTCTTGATTTTTGGGACAATACAGCGCGTAGCGCGATGATCAACATAGCCTACCCATCACGTAGCGCGATGGGACTAGAAAATCAAAAACTTCATTTTGTTCCCTCTAAGTTTCAGATTTGGCATTTTTAGCTTAAACTTAAGTAGGGTATTCTCGAGATGTTACACGCGAAGCAGTCTTCGGACATGTCAGGACACGTAGCTTGTATAATTGTATCGTGTGTTGACACGTGGTTGGACACGTGTATCAGATTACTTAACATGGTTTCACGTGGAGCGAAATTCTTTTACCTAGGTTTCTGTTCCAGCTACTTTGCGTAGCGCGAATTAGTTTTAGTGTCAGCTTCGTGTTATGCGAAGAAATATTAAAATCATATTTTTCATTTTTGACACTCTAACTTTCAGAATTGACATTTTTAGCCCAAATTTGGATGAGGTATTTTCATGGTCTTACACTTCTAGAAACCCCTAATCATTAGCTAATACAAAACATAATAAAATAGAGCATAAGTGTAAACAGGTCTTCGAGCATAATTCTTCATTACAAGTATGTCTCCTCAGACCTTGTAATCTTCGGGTGTGTTTGGGACTTTACTTCAAGTAGACCAATACTTAGAATATTTGAAGAGTTTAAGTATTCCTCTTAAGCAAGCTTCATCTTCGCAAGCACACCAAACTTTGCTTAGATATGCTACTACAAGCAAGCAAGTTCTTGCTTGGATCTCTTCAACCTTCACTTAGGATTATTTGAACATTCTAAGTTTACTCAGGAACTATAGACTTGCTCGAGGATGAAGCGTGCTGGGAGTAACACTTAGAATACAAACTCCCTACCATCATGCTTTGAGATTCTTCTTTATTCCAAATTGTGCTCGACCCACTAAGTTGCTCGTGAACTCAGTTTAAGAAAAGTTATATCCGAATTTGCTCAGTAGTAAACCATAGTTGACATAAGAACTAACCTTGCACGATGAAGTGTAGTTTGATCGAACTTGACACTTAAAAGATTTCTTGAAGAATATCTTGCTCGGATAAAATATCTTGCTTGACCAAGCATTTTCCATGCTCGAAGTGCACTAGCTTGCTCGGAGTCCATACTTAGAATATATTAGGGAGGTTGATAAGATTTCAATCATTCCATATGACCCAACACATGTTTCTCTCTCAAAATATATATTAACAATAACTTGTAGTTTGAAATTATATATGTGTTTACTTGACGATTTCTATATTTCCACCCGTATCGTACACGAGTCAATAAGCTAGTTGGCAACACTAAAATAATAAATTGAGTGATATTTGCTCCTGTAAAGTGAGTATACGATATTCTCTTTACCTGTTCACCTTTAATAGCAACAATTAATCAATTTTGATGGTGATTACGAGCCGAGTCAGTTCTGTGCTACTCGAGATTGATTCGATAAAAAGAATTAGAAATGAGCCAAGATTTATCGAGCCCAAGCCGAGCTCGAATTAACTCATTTAGTTAGCAAGGCCAAACTCGAGTCTTGTATGAGAATACATTTAGCGTTTTTACAAACTCTTTTGGATTTTTCTATAAATTAATTAGTTAGTAATAAACTAGCTGAGTTCGAGCTATACATAAAAAAAATAAGAAAAAGAAAAAAGAAAAAAACTTAAAATCAGCCAAGCTCTCAATCCAAGAGTTTCCTTAGCTGGCTAATGCGATCCCAAAACTTTCCTCCAATAACACACATTGTCGGTGCCTCTCCATCCCCAAACCCCAAATCTATCAATTCACTCCAATCAAATGAAGGATGATGACATCACCCTCCCCATATCGTCAGCATCACCAATAGTAATAATCCATATCAACAAAATAGATTCCACCATATTCCGCTACAAGTTCTGGGCCCTCTTCCTCATTATCCTCTTAGCCTTCTGGTTAATGCTCACAGGCACTGTCACTCCCCGTCGGCAACTGTAACGCCCGTTAATTCCGGTTTCAAGAATTAAAGATTGTAGAGTATGTATAATTCTCGGGATTTATCCGACGTTTCTCAGAAGCCTTTACGTCCTCCCAGTACGTCTAATCACTTAACATTTCTTCCAAGTTGCATTATTATTAAATTCCAGGGGCTAGAATGAAAATATTTTATAATATAACCTATTAAAAAAAACTAAACCCTAGTAGCAGCTGCAGCTGCGATCGGCCAAGAAGACCAGCCCCCCCCCCCCCCTTCTGCTTCGACTTTTTGATCGATTCCAAGCTCCCAGAAGTAGTTCAAGGTATGTACTATGATTCCCAACACTCTTTTTGTTCACCCCTAATCGTTTTGATGCTCAATTTTGCCGAAACTTTTCGTTGGACAGATGTTCGGCCAAGGTGTAATTGACCCACTTCCCGTGGATAAAAATTAGAGTTTCCGGTGTAGAAAGATTCCCAGGCTTGGCATTTGCATCATATTAAAATTTCGTAGCCATTGGAGGTGTTTAGGTCGGTCAATCGATTTTAGTTCGAAAACTAGGGTTTACCAGGTGTAGGATTGCCAATTGTTGAGTTTGATGCGTTAATTGATCGGATGACCGACCGAATCAGTTTGTACAGCCCTAGGGGGGTTTAAGGGCTGTGGAAAAATTAGTTTTTTGATGCTCGGGGCTGTTTTGGTTGGTGCTTCGTCAATCGAGTCGGCGGTGCGCGAATTTTCGTTTAAATGTTAAATTGAGAGTTCTAAAAAGGAACCGTCAACCCTATCAACTCGGGTGACATAATCATGATGAATGAAAAGATTAAAATGGGAATTTGGTCCATTTGGGGCTGATTCATTTAACAAATGGTTTTAAGGTTTATTATGCGCGTATTTGACTCGATTTGATTACCTTGGGCCAAGTTGTTGGGCCTTGGGCCAAGTGTTGGGCCTTGGGCTAAGTTGTTGGGCCTTGGGCCAAAGTGTTGGGCTTGAACAGCCCATTAGGCAAGAGTGTTCTTACGGTCTAGTTTAGTAACGCGTTGCGTATAATTTAAAGGCCCTTACTTGTGATTGTGCACTTAGGGATTTCATAGCTCGTTGCATGTGTTCGATTGATTTCAGGTGAGTTCATGATGCCCCCTTTTAACTCTTTTTAAATTTTGGGCTAGCATGCACACCTAAGTGTTTTCTTACTTGATGAAATGTTTTAAATGATTTTATATAGGCTTGCTAGTATATGGTAGGCCTTGGGATGTTATATATATATATATATATATATATATATATATACACATTATTGCTTGGCCTATATTTGGCGATGTTGTAGTCGTTTCGACTACTGATGTTGCGTATGCCTACTTTGTGTTTGCATGCGTTGATGTTACGTGTTTGGGTTTTACGTTTGCTCGACCCTGAAGTTATACGTGGATGTTATATATATATATATATATATATATATATATATATATATATATATATATATATATATATATATATATATATGGTTATATATATAGGGATGTACTTGAAAGGATGTTTATATATACATTTTGTATATGTATGTATGAGAATGTTTAGTTTTCGGTAATGATGATTTAATGGATGCACTCTTTTATTTTTTTTTAAACTTTTGGTATGACTATCATAATTGTTACTACTGATATTATCTACTTAAAACTTGAACTCACTCAGCTGAAGCTGACTTTGTGTGCATGTTAGTGTGAGTTTCAGTTTAGGAAGAGGATGCCTTATCGCTTAGACGTGCACGAAGCTACTTGGACGGTGAAGGGCATACGTGGATGGAAGAATGTAATTTGAACAATTTTATTTTAAATGGTTTTATGAATTATGTTTAAAAATTGGTTTTGGGCAAAATTCCCGGGTTTTAGGGAACTTACTTCACTATTTATGTTTTCCGCTGAATTTACACTCTAAGATGCTTGTTTTAATGGAAGAAACCGTTTTCAAGTTTTAATTATTTTAATAAGTATTTTGTATGAATACTAACTGTGGGGCTCTCGGGGTTCGGGACCTTACAGCAACCTTTTATCCGACGACAACATCATCACCCCTATTCACCACCATCTTGAGGTCCTTGTACGTACTACTCTTGCTTCTATTTATATAATAATAATAATTCCATCTTACTGTACTTTCCAATAATCAGTACTTGATCTCATCATTATTATTTGTGCAGGAGATTGGGAAATGAGAGAAGGTTGTGGAGCATATGTGGGATATCTACATAATAGCCGTCGGATTGGATTACCTCAGTTTTCTGGCAACAGGCGTTTGTGGCTACCTATGAGAATCCGACCAGTGATGCTCCTTCTGTAAGGGAAGCTACCATTCTCGAGATCGCCAAGATGTTCATTGATCTTCATCCTCCTCCTGCTCGATTAATGGTGAGCATTTTACCACTAATAGTGTTAGTGGTGTTTAGGACTTCCCAATAGTGTACACCACTGGTCGTATGATGTCAAATCAACTCTACGCACCACATCATACGAGTTGTATGAAATTCCAAAGGTGGTCACATTTTGTTGTAAGATTTTGTTGTATAACTTGGAGCAATACCAACTTGAAGGACCCGAATAGTTAATACGAAAAGTATAAGGGTGGTATGGAAGATCTCGAGGGGCGGTTTGGTGGAGATCTAAGCTCATGGAACAAATTGAATAACTTGGTGCCATAGTTATCTTTTATTTATTATTAAATAAATGAGAAGTCTAGTTTGATTATGTTTCATAATTTGAGAAGGATTAGAATTGTAGGTGTTATATAAACACATCAAAAGTTTTATTTTTAGTTAGTAGTATCAATTTCGTTCTTGTTTATTATTAATAAAAAGCGTCGCATAAACCTTTTGTGCAATATCGTGTTTGGTGTTCTTGATTCACTCGTCTAAGGTTTAACAAGTGGTACCAAAGCCTGACAATCCAAGCTCGTGTTTTAGATCGGCAACAAGTCTTGATTGCGACAGTAGTTTCCAATCAAAGGCAAAAGCGGCCAAGAAACTGATCGCAGTAAGTTTCCAATCACAGAAAGGAAGTTACTGATCGAAGGTGAATAAAAGAAGGAAGCAAGGAATCAAACCTGTTCATAAGGTCGCAATTATAAGGCGGCGAGACCTATGTAATCATTAAGAAACAGGTGCAAAGTTTCTTTTTCTGTTGTTGGTTCATGAAAATATATAATTACCCGCCACAAAAATAGCTATAAATAATATATATTGCAATTGTTTGTTCAACATATACAATTCAACTGCCACATTTATTTGTGATAAGAGAATTAGAAGCAAGCACGTTGAGGAATTAATTTCACACCAATTAGTTAAACCAAGCAACAACGCAAATATATTTACTTCTTGTTATCCAAGTTTGTTGAGAAAGAAAATATAAACCCTGGTGTTTTCGATCGAGTGTCCAGGAACCAATCACAACATAAAGTTTCTGGTATTCATAACTGAAATAATGGTAGAATTCCAAGTCATCAGAGGAATCAAGAAACTAAATCAAAGCAACTACAAACAATGGTCGACATGTATCAAATCGTATCTTCAAGTTCAAGATCTTTGGCAGGTAACGAACGGTACCGAGATGAGATAACCCGTGAATGATATTAATAGTAGTATCAGGAAGTGGCAGGTTAAAGTGGCTCGGGCGATGTTTATCATCAAGACAATGGTGGATGACGATGTTCTTGATCACATTCAAGAAATTGAATACCCAAAGTAAGCATGGGATACGTTGGAGACCTTATACACGAAGAATAACGATGCTCGATTGCAACTTATCTTAACGATGATTTCCCTAGGAGATCTTCCGATCACACTATAGTTTCATAAGGTGAAGAATCTATGTCGCGAAATACGAGAAGTTGATCCACAGTCTCGGGTTAGTGATGCTCGTATGAAATGGACACTCATCCATGGTTTAAGGATGATGTATCGTAGTTTTGTTACCGCTATTCAAGGGTAGGCGACCCTACCGAGTATAACCGAGTTTGAGAATATTCTTGCCGAATAAGAAGCGTTGGCAAAACAGTTAGTCGGGTTATCGGTTAAAACCGAGAGCGAAGCCTTGTATATCAGAAGGAAGGAGAAGCATCGGTTCAATAAAAATATGAACCATTATGGCAACAAAGGAAAGAGTAAGTACTGGGAGAATGAGAAATGTGAACGACTGAAGAAGAAAGAATGGAATAGAAAGAGTTAAGTTGAAAACTCTAAAGAAGATTTATCGAACGAAGAGAACCAAGACAGGAATCAAGGTACTAACGAAAGCAGTTTCCTTTTAGGTTCAATAATTGTAGACGAAAAGGGCATATGGCGAAATACTGTCAAGAACCTACGGAGGAAGGTAATGTAGCTATTGTTAGAGAAAACGAACCGTGGGATGTGGAGGCTAATATGGCCTAGGTTCAAGAAAAATATGGAGTTGACACCGAATTCACCCCGAACCAGGTAGATGAATGGTTCGAAGTAGGCTCCTATTGATGGACAAGTCAAGAAGTAGTTCTCGAGTCGAATCCGTTGAAGGTAACATTGGAATCATCTATTGTTATTTTTTATGTAGACGATGAGGAAGTTGTGGTTGAAGAATAAAGTATGGTTGATCAAGACGCAACTGTGTCAATAATCGAACAAGATGAGAAGGAATCCTTGTTAGATGAAGTGCACGAGGAGATAGTTCTGTCTCATGTAACGGGTTGTCATGAAGTAATAGAAAAGATTGAAGATCAACAAACCAACAAAGTTGATGTTGGATTTTGCATGAGGTTCACGCAAAGTATGGGTGATCCGAGTAAACAAATGAACAAAGAAGTTAAGTTCGAGAGGGAGCATGCATCAAGTGAATATTGAAGAATTGCTTTGAGGACCATGATAGTTGGTCATGAAGTTGAGAAAGCAAAAGTCATTTCCTATCTAAAATCGGGTAATACAGTTTTAAACAGTGGTAATCTCAAAGTGAGCACAATTGTAACCTAAAACACCCTAACTGTAAACAACTTATAACAGAGTAAAATGCAGCGAAAAATGGTCCCAAATAAAATTTTATTTGACACCAACTAAATTTTAAGTCACTTTCTTCTATTAAAGTATTAAGCATGATTTGCTTTTCAACAACACAAATTATCTCATTTAATCACATCCAAAACAATTATCTTCATATGGAAACTCGTTTAAGTATTCTTCCATATATTTTTTTAGAATTTAAAAAAAAAAAACTAGTTCTTCATTAACGATCAATCCAAGAGCTTGACCATACATGTCCATCACTGCGGAGCTTTTTTTTCCTACACACGACACCACCATAAAATGTTAATGAATTAACAAACAAAGCAAGACCACAAGATATATAAATACTAGAATAAACTGAAAATGAAAAACAAAGAACAACATATCTTCGCCCTCTTCGGAATACGGTACGCCGGTGATTTATGCAATACTTACCAATAAACTGGCCATTAAGTTTCGTATCTCCTCTGAACTATTTGAATAACATGAAGAACCTGTTGTGCAGCGTGTGGACTCTCTAAATGGTAACAACATTAGCATAGCATCTTTATGATAATTCCAAACCACCTAAGCTTGGCTTAAACCTCCCATTTTACTTGTTTAATTCTAAAGAGTACACATCTAATCATTAGTGGTATTCTTCCAAGATATTAAACCTGCAAATTAAATGAAATGCGCATATATACATATAGTTACTCGGTTAGTAACTTACCTTTTGATGGGGAGAGAGAGTCCTGATCGATGATCGTTCATCTTGATTGCTTGATTTGGAATAAAATAGCTTATAATATAATCATCCATTTGACCCGTGCACTTCCAAGCTTCAACGCACCTAGATTGATAACATATCAACTTCCAATATCATAACGCACAAGGTGGATATTCAAATTACCCAGCCATTAGCATCCTTATATTATCTTTAATTCACCAATTTTAAGCTTCTCTATGCAAAATATAACATAATATCTTATTAATCTCATATAAATCCTAATTTCATAGCTGTACTTTTTGTGCAACGGCAGTTCACATTGGATTTTGACTCTTTTATGACCTAAATTACGTCAACTTAATAAAATCTAAAACATAGTAGACTCAAAGAGCTTTTCAACCATACATCATACACATTCATCCAAGCTACGGTTGATTTTATATAAATTTTAGCATAGCAGGTCATTTGTGTAATTTTTGGCCATCAGCTTTGCTGAAATTTTGTATAACAACCAAAATCAGTGATTTATACCCCATTTAAGTTCCAAATCATCTTTTCATACTAAAAGATGAAATTTAGTAAACTGAGAGAGCATTTTAACCATATAAGGTAAGTCTCCATTAGAATTTTCTATGATTTTATACAAATATTCAAAGTATATCAATAACATAAATATCTAGATTAAAACCACGACTCAGTTGGGGATTACCACTTTTATAGTTCAGACACCACACCAACAATAGACATTACAATTGCTTTAAAATCCTCAGCAGCTCATAATATAATACGGTATTAGTTATTCCAAGCATGATGCTCTAACCCTTCCCCAATTCCATCCCTCACATTATATTGACCTAAATCCCAATCTCAACAATGATAGACATAATTTTTGCATCTTTCTAATCTATAATCGCATAAACAAGAAACAGTCAACAAGATTAGAGGATCTATACTCTGATTTCCACTTGATCATTAACTCTATCATTACATCCAAAAATTAGGGTTTAAAGAGAAAAAAATAAATAAATAAAACTCATACCTTGTCTTCTACTAGTTGAGAACAATATATGTGACTTAGAATTTATCTTAATTCCACCATGCATCTATTAAAGAATGGAACTCGATCTGATCTTGGGTTATTTGCTTCTGTCATCGACCTCGATGATATCTAGGGATAATCTACAATTTTCTACAAATAGATCTCCAACCCCAATGTTTTGTTAATGTTTCACGCTTTTGCGCTTAACCTTTACGGATATTATTAACTTAAACCCACCCAAATACATTATAACTCCTCCATTTATCGCTAATATACACTTTGGTCAAAGCTTTAAGTTTGAACATCAACACGTCCCTTAAATTCTCGACTTCTCATAAATAAGATAATAACCATATCGATCTTAAATCAAACTGTACCATAAAATGAAAAGACTATATAATTTAAGCATAACCTTTGTTAGTTTAGTTTTAAGAATTATCAGTTATCTCATAGTGACTCGACAAAAAGATATAATAAAACCGGGGAGTTACAAATATGAATTTTTGCATATATTGAAGTACTATTTTATCATGCGAAATCATTTTATTTTTAAGAATACGTTTTAAATCCCATTGGAACTGGGATGCTACATAACCAGGAAAAAGAAACCTTCAGGTAGTTTGATGAAGTCGAATCCAAGAATTAAGCTCAAGGAAGTGCGATGATTACAAGGTGTGAAGGATCTTGGAGGAACAATGGTGGTTGGCATTGAGAGGGAGTGTAAAACTTGGAGCAATACCAACTTGAAGGACCCGAATAGTTAATACAAAAATTATAAGGGTGGTACGGAAGATCACGAAGGGCGGTTTGGTGGAGATCTACAGTTCATGGACCAAGTTGAATAACTTGGTGTCAAGGTTATTTTTTATTTATTATTAAATAAATTAGAAGTCTAGTTTGATTATGTTTTCTAGTTTGAGTAGTATTAAAATTGTGGGTGTCATATAAACCCATCAAAAGTTTTATTTTTAGTTAGTAGTATGAATTCAGTTCTTGTTTTTTATTAATAAAAAGAGTCACATAAACGTTTTATGCTATATCGTGTTTGGTGTTCTTGATTCACTTGTTGAAGAAACACTAAGTCGAACTGGATAGTCTGATCGGGTATTTCCCTATATGTGAGTATTCTGAAAGGTAATGAGAGCAGATCCAAGCTAATGCTTGCAAAACAGAACGCTGTTGAGTCTTGTTACGAGAAGGACAGAGTAGGGGGTCTTCCCGTAAGCACCCTCCGGCGTGAGAATCAGTACTATATCTTATTCGGAAATAATACGAGTACCGGTATATTGCGTAAGGCTTGGGAGTGTGAGTGAATACCTTGAAGAGATGATCTTCGTATTTATATCCGAGGCTGTGGGAAGGTGATTGGTGGAGTTGTCACTGTCAAGTTATTCCCTTTCTACCTGAATGGACACATGTCGAGCCTTTGTTGGTTGTGACAGCCTGGACCCGTTTATGGGGCGGCCATTATCTATGTATGTAAGGCCCCGTTCCCGGTAACCCTACTTTGGTGTTGGATTTACTCATAAACACAATTCTAAAATCAGAGTTAATTAAAACTTTCGCGGAATAACTTAGAACTTCAAACATCACATTACAAAACATTCATTTTTGTCTTAACATACAAATTGTTTTTCCATAAACATTAATTAAAACAGTCATGACACTTCTTCGTAGATGCCAGTCTCTTCCGTTCATGCCATGTGTCCCCCTCCTCAAGCCAGCTGCCTCAACCTATTTGCCTGCGTGCATACTAAAAGTCAGCTACGCTGAGTGAGTTCTAGTTAATCAATTAACATACATTAAATTCATATCCTTACTCATACGTGTACGAAGATACGTATTCATACCTTACCTGTTATTTCTTCTTTCATACATACTTTACATACATGCATACGTTATTAAATACTTTCTTTCATATAACTCTATGGTATACCATAAGCTATTCTATCTTAAACATCACAGATATTATAAGGGTCCGGTCCCTAACATCACAGATATTATAAGGGTCTGGTCCCTAACATCACAAATATTATAAGGGTCTGGTCCTTAACATCACAGATATTATAAGGTTCTGATCCCTAACATCACAGATATTATAAGGGTCTGGTCCCTAACATCACAGATATTATAAGAGTCTGGTCCATAACATCTCAGATATTATAAGGGTCTGGTCCCTTCTGTCTCGAATAACCTTACCTTTATCATACGTGCATATCTTCTAGTTATAAATATATATACATAATCGTTCATACAATCACTATGTAACAATACATTCAATACACAATCATACACGTATCATACACTCAACAATCAAGTAAGTGTATTATCTACCACATAGGAGTATGCACACAGCCCTGAAAACATAACAGATAAAGGGGATAGAACTCACCTGGAGTCGGTTTCTCTTGCCGTTAATGGTAATGCCATTCCTTAGTTGTGCACGGCTAACTGTACAATACATTACGCGTGTCAATTATCTATTACTAGTATCTCTTATATCAATGCTAATGAAACCCTCAACTAACGAGGGTCATGGAATTTCGCATGGAAGAATTTCTCATGGAAGAATTTCACTTCTCGTGGGAATTTCTCTTCTCATGGGAATTTCGCTTCTCATGGGAATTTCTCTTCTCATGGGAATTTCGCTTCTCATGGAATTTCTCTTCTCATGGAATTTCTCTTCTCATAGACCAAGCATCACCTTTTTATCCTATAACATACCCATGAGGTTATAACTCACCAAGTTTATGTTTTTCTTAAATTTCACAGTCCGATCTATCATCCTATCAGTTTGCATGTCGAAACCGACTAAAAACTTAACCATTTAAACCGAAACCTACCTTTTGCTTCGGGTTCGGTTCAGATCCAAGACGACTCGAGGATCTGGACGTGATTCTTGTTGTTCGAATGATGTTCACACACGAGATTCTTCCTTTTTTTTACACGGATTTGGATACGGAATGTAGAGAGAAAGTGTGTGTTCTTGAGTGGGTATGTGTGATGAAAGAAAATAAAGTGGTGAAAGGAAGGATGGGTTGGATTACATATATAGGGGCTATGGGCCCCATAACCCACTCACAATTCCAATTCTTATCCAAACACTTAACATGCAACTAATTTAACGACACACAATTAATAACAAAACTTTATGTTATTTACTATTTAACAAAAGTTGGATGTTACAAGTCTACCCTCTTTAAAAGAGGTTTCGTCCCCGAAACCTAACCATTACTACTGAACAAATGCGGGTAAAACTTGCGCATCTCTTCTTCAACTTCCCAAGTGGCATCCAATCCCTTACGATGCTTCCATATTACTTTCACCAATGGAATAACCTTATGACGAAGCTGCTTTTCCTTGCGATTAACTATCTCAACAGGCTGCTCAACATAAATCAGCTGCTCATCTACCTCAATGTCTAGAAGAGGTACGTGAGACGTATCATCAGCGAGACACTTTCTCAACTGAGAGACATGAAACGTAGAGTGAATTTCGTCCAGCTCATCGGGTAGATCAAGCTTGTAAGGCACTTCACCCACACGGGCCACGATCTTGAATGGTCCTATGTACCTTGGAATCAACTTTCCCCTCTTTCTAAAATGAATAATCCCCTTCCAAGGCGAAACTTTAAGCATCACGTGGTCTCCAACATTAAACTCAATCGGTCGTCGCCGCTTGTCTGCATATGACTTCTGACGGTCTTGAGCAGCTTTCATGCTGGCCTTAATCTGATCAAACTTCGAAGAGGTTTCTTGCACCACTTCCAAACTTCCAATCTCCTTCTGACCAATCTCTCCCCAACATACAGGAGTCCTGCAACGTCTTCCATACAACATCTCGAACGGCGGCATACCAATACTTGAATGGTAACTATTGTTGTAGGAGAATTCTACCAAGTGAAGGTGATCATCCCAACTTCCTCCAAAGTCTAACACACAAGCACGTATTATATCCTCAAGGGTTTGGATAGTCCTTTCAGATTGCCCATCTGTTGGTACATGTATGTCAGTAGTTCATAGTCTAACGTTTGTAATCGAGTCTGTAATGTAATTATGTTTTTGATTATGTTTATGTTTATGTAACGAGCGAAGTTGTCAACAAGTTCGCTCAGGCGAACTTGTTGAACAAGCGAAGTTGTGGACAACTTCGCCTGAGGCGAAGTTGTCGTGCTTATATAAACTGTTCACTGTAACAGTTTGCAGTGTTCAAGAGTTCGTGTGAGCGAGTTACGTGAGGTTAGTTACAGTTGAGTGTTTGCTAGTCAGAGTCTTTAATAGGGACCGCGTGTCACGTGTTCGTGTTATCAATATAACGTGTTTCGGTTATTGCTCGTGTGTTTGATTTATACGTATTCTACGCTCGTATCTAACTACGCAGGGATTCCGCACCTGCGCAGATAGCGACATCCCATGTTCGATCCGTCCAGGAACCTACAATTGGTATCAGAGCCATCGGCTCGATTGTGAGGTTCGGGATTTCACGCGGGTGTAGAAAACGTCTCGTTTGACCTATTCACGGGACGAGTTTTTGTTCGTATTGAGTTCTAATCACTATATACAGTCATTTTCAAGCCTTTACAACGACCGGAAACTACAGATTCGTCGAAAACAGATCTGAATATTTTCAGTGTTCATCGGGCGAAGTTACTGTTCTTCAGGCGAAGTTGCCGTCACTGAAAGTAGGGTTTCGGCGAAGATATAAGGTTCAGCGAAGTTATTCACAACTTTGCCTGCCTCATAAGTTCGCCTTAGCGAAGTTATCCTCAACTTCGCTTACCTGATAAGTTCGCTTACCTTAAGCGAAGTTATTCTCAACTTCGCCGAGTCACACGAATTTAAGAATTTTTCCAGCGAAGTTAACACTTAAGCGAAGTTATTCTTAACTTCGCCTTTAGTACTATTTGGACAAATTTTTGAATTTTTCGGGTTTTGAGAAGATGTCGCAAATTAACATCTCTGAATTGGTGAAAATGGAAGTCGAAGCGGGGTCAGCCACTAAGGCCCCAAGGCTGTTAAAAGGAACCGACTTTGTTGCATGGAAGGATCGGTTTATTCAGTATATTAAATATCAGGATGCAAAGATGTGGGTATGCATCCAGGATGGATATATCCCACCGACAATGGTGTACGAAGGTCGTGATGTGGTTAAGAAGTACAGCAAGATGGAGGAAGAAGAGAAGAAGATGTACGAAGCCGAAAGCAAGGCTCACGCAGCTATCACTATGGCTCTTCCACAGGAGATCCTTCATACTTTCAGAAAGTATACATCAGCTCGAGAGCTTTGGGATGCTCTTGAAAATAGATTCGAAGGGAACGTGGGTATTCGTGCCTCGAAGATTAAACTGTTGAAGACTCAGTTCTCTGTCTTCAAATATTTGAAGAACGAATCTCTGGATGATATTATCACTCGATACTATCATCTAATGACAGAGCTAAACAACTATTCGATTGCTTACAGAGAAGAGGAGATAGTTGAAAAGCTTCTCGATGCTCTCCCACCGAAGTGGGAAATGTACACAGTTCTGATGGGGGAAGACAGAGACTTTCCTAACTGTGATTTGGAGAGAGCAGTAAACAAGCTCAGAACCTTTGAGCTTAATATGGTTCGTAAAGAGACACCAACAGATCAGATTCAAGACCCTGGTATGTATGGTGCCAAACTTAACTCAGGCTCAAGTTCGAAGCCTGAATCTGCTGCTTACTACTCCAAAGGAGAGTCAGGTTCAAACTCTTCTCATGAAGGAAACGTTTCAGTAAACATGAACGGTGATGTTTGCTTTGCTGCTGGAGGTTCAAGTGCTTCGAAACCTCAAACATCCAACCGTAGTTTCTCTCCCAGTGCCTCAAGCAATAACTATTCCAAGATGCCAATGAGTGTCAAATCTGCTGAAGAGCAGTTTGCAGTCTATGCATCTTTTATTGCTTCATATGAGAACTACATACAAGGGAAGATTGTGGACCCTGCTGTTTTGGATGAGGATTATGACCAGATCGATGCTGATGATCTGAAGGAGATGGATTTGCAATGGCAAATGGCCATGATAGTGAGGCGAGTCAAGCGTTTCATGAATAAGACGGGGAGAAAGTTTGTTGGTGGTAGGCCCGGATTCGACAAGTCTAAAGTGAGGTGCTATAACTGTCAACAGTATGGGCACTTTGCTAAAGAATGCAGAAACGAGAGAGTTGAACGGGGTCAAGGCCGGTCTGCACAGCCTACTGGGATTAGTAGAGAAGTCAATGCCATGTTATCTAGAGAAGCCGGTGAATACAACTGGGCGAATGAAACTGGTGAGCAGGCGAATATGGCTAAGGTAGAAAATGAAGATTGTGAGAAGATGACTGGAGAGGAGAAAGCTACTGGTGAAGAGAAAGCTTTCATGGCAGATAACGATGGTCAACCCTCCGAGGTAAGTCCTAAACCTGTTTGTACAAAATGTGAGAATTTGTCTGAGCAACTTGCGACCATAACTGATCAGTATGTTCGTTTAGATGCTGAATTTAAAAATCTTAAAGAAGATCATCATTTTACTAAGGCAAGAGAAAACAGTTTTAAAGTTAAAATAAAAGCATGTGAAAAAGATGTCAAAAGCTTAAAAACTAAACTTGCTGAAAAAATTGATGTAATTGACCTAAGCTATGAGGTTTTAGAAGAAAAAACTAAACTTTTTGCTGAACGTGAAAAGCAGATTGCTGACCACCAGGTGAAAGTGGTGGAACTGAACCGAAAACTCGAGCAGTTCCGAAATTCCTCAGCTATTCTTGATCACCTTGTTAGTGATCAAGGTACCTCTCCAAAGAGAGGAGGAATTGGTTATCACGAGGTTCCACCACCGTATAACCATAATTACACTTTTAACCCTAGTGTACAGAAATCTGCTGAGTTTGAAGTTCCTCAGACAGTTCCCATCAAGGTTACATTTAAAGAACCAACTGTTAGTAATGGCGAAACGAGTTCGCCTGTTTCTAGTGTAAATATTTCTGTTACGAGTCCAGTCTCATCGGATTCGGATAAGTTGTCCGAATCTGGTAAGACGAAAGAGAAGGTAGTGTTACCCACCGGTGGAGATAAAAATAAATCTTCTAAAAAGTGTACTCCACTCAACCCGTATGTCCCACCTTATGTGAGACGAACGGCTGGTAACACTGCCTCTACATCCAAACCAACATTTGAAAAGAAAATGGAGAGTAGGTGTTGCTTTAGATGTAATAAATTAGGACATCTTGTTGCAGATTGCCCTCTGACACCGAGATACAAAGGTGTGAGGCCAAATAAAACTGAGAATAAGCATCAATTTGATACTGCGAAAAATGAGAACTTTTCAAAATGCCAAAATGTAACTAATTCAAGTTTTCATAAAAACAAACCTCAGTTTTTCAACCAAACCACAAGATATAACACTTTCAATTCACATAAGTTTGGAAGGCATCACACTCAATCTTCAAGGAGATTTCCTAACAGGACTTACAGGAATCATCCTGATGCTAACTTTGGAAAGCCAGGGTACGGGACGTATCGATCCAAGACCAATTGGTCTTGGGTCCCAAGATTCTAATTCTCTGTTTTATTGTGCAGGAACAGTTGAACAGGGCTGCCCACAGTCTTTGGATTGTAGATAGCGGCTGTTCCCGGCACATGACGGGCAACAAACACTTGTTGCAAGACTTAAAACCTGTTCAGGGAGCGAGAGTTAGTTTTGCTGGTGAAATCGGAGGAAGGATTACTGGTAGAGGTACAGTGTCAAATGGAAGGATGACACTTGAGAATGTGAATTTTGTGGAGGAATTGAAGCACAATCTGCTGAGTGTGTCGCAGATTTGTGATAAAGATTACACTGTCCATTTTACGAAGAATGAAGCGATCGTGTTGAAGCCTGGTTTCCAGATACCAGACGAATGGATAGTAATGAAAGCTCCACGTGAAACAAATACATATGTGATGGATATGAGGTCAACTGAAATGGCCACTGGAGAATCTTGTTTAATGACAAAAGCAAGCGAATCAGAATCTGAATTGTGGCACAGGAGAATGGGGCACATTCATCTTCGGAAGATGAACTTCATTGTCAAGAATGGGCTTGTGATGGGCGTTCCCTTAAAAAGTTTTAACTTTGAAGACAAATGTATAGCATGCAAGAAGGGAAAGCAACACAAGAAATCCCATCTCACCAAGAAGGTCAACTCTATTGCCGGTACTCTAGAACTACTTCACATGGATCTCTTCGGTCCCGTGAATGTAAAAAGTCTAGGAGGTACCTCTTACTGCTTGGTGATCACTGATGACTACTCGCGATACTCGTGGGTATATTTTCTGAAATCGAAAGATGAGACGGCTCAAATGGTGAAGAATCTAATTACAAAAGTTGAGAACGTCATGAGTAAATCAGTTAAATACATCAGAAGTGACAATGGAACAGAGTTCAAGAACTTTGAAATGGAAATCTTCTGTCTTCAGAAAGGAATTGAACATCAATACAGCGCTCCGTATACTCCGCAACAGAATGGAGTGGCTGAAAGGAAGAACCGAACTTTAATTGAAGGAGCCAGAACTATGCTGGCAGATTCAAAACTTCCTGTGATATTCTGGGCTGAAGCAGTTGCTACAGCCTGCTATGTTCTGAATAGGGTGTTAACCGTTAAGAGACTTGGAAAAACATGTTACGAGCTTATGCATGGAAGGAAGCCCAACTTGAACGGTCTTGAACCATTCGGGTCTCCTTGTTCGATTTTGAAGACTAATTCGAAATTTGGTGAAGTAGCCGATGAAGGAATCTTAGTCGGTTATGTAGTTGGGACTCCCAACAGACGGGTCTTCAATACGTCGACTTGCAAGGTGGAGGTGGTGTGTAACACTGACATTACTAGTTACCAATCGCCAAAACCAAGCAATGGACCTGCTGAGCTTTTCGACTATGTTAAGCTGTTTAAGTCATTTAACATCCCTAATTTGGAAATTTCTGAAGAAGAAGAAAGAATTGCGTCGAAGATGATACTTGATGAGGAAGAGAATCTATTGCAACGACAACTTATTGAGAAAAGCCAACCTTCCACATCAAACACTATTGATACCCCTGCTGCCTTACCTGAAGATGAGTTTATCAATCCATTTCACTCTCAGCCAGAAACAACCATTGATGAGATCTCTTCAAATCTGGAAGATAATTTGCATGTCGGTGCTGTTCCGACCACGAGAATTCACAAAGATCACCCATTGGAGAATATTATAGGTGATGTGTCCTCCAGTGTACAAACCAGAAGTAGCTTGAATGAGCACACCTGTGTTTATACAAGCATTAAAGAAACGGGTATAATGAACGAATGTTTGTACTCCTGCTTTATTAGCCAGATTGAACCGAAAAATTATCAAATGGCTCTTAAGGACAGCTCGTGGGTCGAGGCCATGCAAGAAGAGTTGGCTCAATTCGAGAAGATGGAAGTCTGGACTTTGATTGAAAAACCAAGGAATGTGCATGCTATAGGCACAAAATGGGTGTTTAAGTGCAAGAGGGATGAAAAGGGGATAATCATTAGAAACAAGGCAAGGCTGGTTGTTAAAGGTTTTAATCAGCAAGAGGGTATTGATTACAATGAGGTGTTCGCTCCTGTCGCCCGTTTGGAAGCGATAAGATTGTTTTTGGCGTTTGCTGCGTTTAAAAAGATGAAAGTGTTTCAGTTGGACGTGAAGAGTGCGTTCCTCAATGGGAAAGTGGATGAGGTTGTGTATGTTGAGCAACCTCCGGGTTTTCCTGACCCAGATTTCCCAGATCACGTATACAAGTTGAGCAAGGCGCTATATGGATTACATCAGGCACCTCGTGCCTGGTATTCAACGTTATCGGACTACTTGCTCGAGAATGGTTTTGAAAGGGGTTTAATTGACAGCACACTGTTCGTGAAGAGAGAAGGAAGCGACTTCCTACTAGTTCAAGTCTACGTGGATGACATCATATTTGCTGCATCAAGAGTCTCCATGTGTCAAGATTTTGAGGATGTCATGAAGAAAAGGTTCGAAATGAGTGCTATGGGTGAACTAACTTTCTTTCTAGGATTGCAGGTTGATCAGAAGAAGGACGGGATGTTCATTCATCAGACGAAGTACGTTCATGATGTGATCAAGCGATTCAAGATGGAGGACAGTTCTCCATATGACACTCCAATCTGCGTCAATCACAAATTGGGCGCTGAATCAGATGGTGACGCAGATGTGGACCCAACTCTGTATCGGGCGATAATAGGTTCATTAATGTATTTAACTGCTTCTAGGCCTGATATAATGTTTGCTGTTTGTCTTTGTGCACGTTTTCAGGCAAATCCGAAAGAATCTCACTTGAAAGGTGCAAAGAGGATACTACGGTATCTCAAGGGCAAGCCGAAGCTAGGGTTGTGGTACCCGAAGGGAGGAGACGTGGAACTAGTTGCTTATACTGATTCTGATTATGGAGGCTGCAATCAGAGTCGGAAGTCAACAACTGGAGGTTGTCAGTTTCTCGGTGGAAGATTAGTTTCCTGGCAGTGCAAGAAACAGACGTCAGTTGCAATCTCAACATGTGAAGCTGAATATATGGCAGCATCCAACTGCTGTTCACAGGTTTTGTGGATTCAGCAACAATTACGCGACTATGGTCTGAATTTCTTTCTCACTCCTATTTTAATTGATAACACTGCTGCCATCTCAGTAATTAACAATCCCGTGAAGCATAGTAAAACTAAACATATTGACATTCGTCATCACTTCATACGGGATTGTGCTGAGAAGAAACTGATTAAGATCGAAAAAGTTGATACGCTCGAAAATTTCGCTGATTTATTTACAAAAGCGTTTGATAAATCCAGATTTCAAAACCTAATTGAGCTGAACGGATGATCAATCCCGAGTAACCATATTTTTGTGTTTATTTAAAAAAAAAAAAAAAAAAAAAAAAAAACGTCACTATTGCTTTAAATTAGTCGGTTACCTCAGTTTGATGGACATATCCACGGATATGTTTTGGTCCTCGTTTCTACTTAGAAAATGATGGTCGCCATTAACCAGATGACTGAAAGTGACCGGGGCAGTTATGATGTGTTTTCTTTCTGTCGCTGAAAATTAGTCGGTCATACATAGTTAGAAGGACACATACTAAGTATGTGGTCGGTCCAATTGATCCATTGGATCTTCAGGATTGCCGTTTACCTGAAGACTTTGACTTGATCGGGGTGACTGAAGTCAAAATTTTTATGGGAAATGAAATTACTTTTCAAGTCTATTACTTCGTATGAAGTAAGTGTGCTATGTTTAACAGAAAGGTGATCCAACCTTGGAAAATGATATATATACTGATTATGTGTGCTTAACTAGTGAAGTTATTAGGCTTAAAAGACTATAGGACAGCCATTGTATGTCATGGTAATTTTTATGGTGCGTAAAAGTGTATGTGATATTAACTTAAATTACTCGATTTTACGTGGAAACTTCTTAAGAGTTTTGAATGTCTTCATGCATTTCTTTCCGAATGATAGGCAGAAAAGCGACTACCCAGTCATACACGAGCCCGTATGTGTTCTGATTCCCGTGAAGAAAGCATTTCAAGACACTGCAGTGATCCAGATTCGGGACTTGCAGTGGTTTAGTACTCCGAAGTCTATAAGTATGGTTGGTTAAAAAAAAAAAAAAAAAAAATTTAAGTACTTATGAGTTATTGTAACAATCAAGACTTCTCAATTCTGGAGTAAGAAGAGAACATGAAGCAGACAACGAGTATCTACAAGTTAATCAGACACTATGGGTCGAAGTCAATTCGGGGTGACTTGGGTATAGCCAAATACGCGCTTCATTATCTCTGAGTTGTTGCCCACTTAAATTTTGAGCTAAATTGAACCTTAATCCGTATCACAGAAACGATGAAAACCATTTAAGTTATTTACATGCTTACACCCTGTTTCTCTATGTCATAATACGGCTAAACACGGATCTATATGACAGTCACGTAGTGAGTATGATTCGTGTTAGGATCTTTTCTAAAAACATAGTGGTCCCTGACTAGACTGAAATTTGATCCCTTATTTCGTTAAATTTTTATAAGTTTTTTTCTATTTTTGTAGTTGTATTATTTTATAACTGGTTACTTAGACTTGATCATTTTTGTTTAACTCTTTATGAAACTTTCAAATGTTAATTGCAAAATGTTCAAACTTAAAGGGTTGATTCTGAAAATATAGGCGAAGTTGTTGAATCAAGCGAACTTGTGCTTAACTTCGCCTAGGCGAAGTTATCCTTAACTTCGCCTGACCAACTCTGACCCTATATAAGTTGATTTTTAAACAGTAACCATTCATAATAATATCAGCGAAATTGTTCTTTCCGGCGAACTTGCGAGAGCTCCGGCGAACTTGATTTTTATCTCCGATTTCGATCTTTGCTTCTAGTTTTTATTATCATTGAGGGTATGTGTTGTCGATATCTCTCACAAACTTGTTCGTTTCTTGTTCGTTTTTACCCGGTTCGAGACCTCGGGTCGTCGGACATTCAACACCGAAATCTTAAAAACTTGTGTTAACGTGTGCATGGACGTCCTTTTCAACTTCACATCCTTCATATCATGTGTATTGATGTTCTTGATCGTCGGATTTAGCCGACAACACCGGAATTCCGATGTTGGAATTCTAACAGTCGCCGTTAGGGTTTAGGCGAAGTTAGGGTTTTGGCGAAGTTATCCGCAACTTCGCCTGAAGCTTAATTTCGCCTAACACTTATCTTCGCCTGAGGCGATGTTGTGATAAGGCGAAGTTATCTTCAACTTCGCCTAAAGCAATTTGTTTAACAGTTATTTAGACTAACTTACAGATGAAGCGAAGTTGTTCCCAACTTCGCCTCACCTTTAAGTTCGCCTATACAGTTTTAATCACAACTTCGCTCATGGTATAACGCGAACTTGTGAGTTGCTTAACAGTTATCTAATTTGGTTCGTTTAGTGCAGATATGGCTGATGTTGGCGGTGCTGGTGGTGATGACGGTAATGATCAAAGACAGTTCTTTCCAGCACATAACCAGTACATCATGCTAGACCCAGACGCAAGTGGGTTGGAGGACTACAGGGAAATAATCACATTTCTCCTGCGCTCAAGGATCTTCCATGCGATCACGAATACCCTGCCTATTCACTACCTAACATTGAAGACTTTTGGCAGTCGGTAGAGTATGATTGCCGAGTTGATCCCCCGGTGATGCGAGCAACCGTAAATGGTCATGTTGTGCAGTTCTCTTCAGAAGATATACGGTTGGCTTTGCAGTTTGGAGAAGAAACGAGGGATGACCCAACGGAGTTCGTCGCTCCATTTCGTGATGGGGCATATCTCAGGATGGGTTATTCAGGTCTGTTGGGGGACACGCAGAGGAGAAAAGGATTTTTGTTAGATCAGTGGCGCTTCCTAATGCACGTCTTAATCGTGTGCATGTCTGGGAGGAAGGCAGGAACTGATGGAATGGGCGCGACGATGCAGTCTGCCATGACTGCCCTGACTTACAACAGAAGATATTCATTTAGTCAGCTGATATTTTACGAGATTGATCGTCAGAGGAGGGCTGTGGCGCGCGAGCGATTTATTATGTATCCTCGGTTCTTACAAATGATTCTCAATCATGTGGCTCCGTTGCTACCTCAGAGACGCCCTATTAGATACGTTGAATGTGTGACTAAGCGTATCTTTGCTCAGTGTCGCACTTCTAGCGCACGAAGCAAGCTTGAGCTGCGTCCCAGGCATACTCCACTGTTCGGGTATCTTGTCAATCCGGAGTATGTTCCTGCTGGTGGGGACGAGTTCAGAGACCCAAGACCACAACAGGCGGCAGCACCTCATGCTGTATCAGCTGCGCCTGCTGTGACTACTGCTGAAGACGTCGACCTTGATGCTGCTTTTAGCGGCCAAGGAATGTTTGATATGGATGTCTCGGGTTCTCAGGACATGGATGTTACTAGAGCAGTTACTTCGGTAGCTGACTCCGATCTTGATGAGACATTTGCTGAAGCTAGACGATTGATGGTGTCTAGGGAGAGAACGATTGGGAAGAGGATGAGAATGGTTGATGACGATGTCGAGGAAGATGATGAAGAAGAAGCAGTTCAGCTAGTGCTCAGACGTTCAAGAAGAGAACGGACAGGTTTGGGTTCGGGAGCTGGAGAAACTTCAAGGCTGGTACG
Source organism: Bidens hawaiensis (assembly GCF_021521415.1). Lineage (NCBI taxonomy): Eukaryota > Viridiplantae > Streptophyta > Magnoliopsida > Asterales > Asteraceae > Bidens > Bidens hawaiensis. Next base: position 110,618 of record NW_027496604.1, on the reverse strand, counting down.
TTTTGCTCCACCTGCCTTGTCTGGTATGTCTCTTATTCCTTCTACAGCACAGGTTACTGCCGTCCAGACGTCGACTCCAACAATTGTGTCTCTACCACCTCAATCGCTTACTCCATCGGTGGTAGTAGCACGATTTGTTGAGTCAACAGTCACTACTACTGCAGGGTTACCAAGTGTACCACCTGCGGTCACTTCTGCTGCTGATGTCCCGCCAACTCCAACGCCTACTTCAGACTCCGAAAGGATAGCTTCACTAGAGAGGATTGTAGCTGAGCAGTCCAAGACCATTCAGAGCCTAGTGGAAGCAAACCAACTACAGGCCTCCCTCCTGGTCGAGCATGGGAAGATCATAGACGCTATGAAAGCGTTCTTGGCATCTCAGGGGGAGATGAGCTGTAGGGGAGATGAGTTGAGGACAAAACGAAGAAAAGATCATGACGATGATCCCAATGCACCGGAAGGTGCAGGTGGTGAGCTGCCAAGAACTTCTATAGCTCTTGGTACCTCCACAGCTGAGGGGGAGTCTACAAGCGCAGCTGGTGATGATGTGGTAGATATGGATGCTGGTAATGTAATCGACGCGTTGAAAGAGCTAGATGATGATGATGATTTTATGCTTGAAGAAGATGTGCTGCCGAGTGATGAGATTGAGAAGATCGGTGAGCAAATTATTGTTGAAAGTGTGATAGAAGAAGGGGAGATAGTAGATGAAGATATTGAACACGAGATTCCAGAGGTTGAGATGCCCTATATGGGTGATGAGACGATTGTGGAAGATACTGAATGGGAAGAGCAGCCGAATTGGAAGGAAGGTTGTGCTCAATGGTTCGTAAAGACGAAGAAACCGGCGGTCCCTAAAATGTTCAAAAAGAGTTACAATATTAAGGGATACGCTGAAGCAAAGAAAGGTATTATCTGCTGGATATATGATGAGCAGCTACGGCTCTTCGTGATCAAAAGATATGATGGGATTCAGTACTTCAGGAGAACTTTGAGATCATTAAACACACTGCCTGAATGTGAGGTTAAAGACTTAGCCAGATTGGGGTTGATAAATCGAAGTGACAATAACATGGCTAGAGTCATCGGAAAGATCGTATGGAAAGAGAGCATTAAGGAGAAGAAGTTTGAGCTACTGAAACCACAAAAGGGGAAACTTGTCGAAGACAAGGATAGAGGTTTGAGAGCTGATGGAAAGCCTTGGATGGTTATGAAGTATAAACCGATCCGGTGCCTTAAAGAAGTACCGATGAAGCTTATGCCCAAGGACGTGCTCAAAGACCTAAAATGGTGGTTCGTGGATTGTGAAACAGCGGAGGCGGTAATGGAAGATGAGGATGAACAAGAAGTGCTTAGGGTTTACGACCCGATGCATCTTGTTAATCTATCGCAAGCTGATCTGAAGATGCTCAACGAAAAGAAGATCTTCTACATTCCTGCTTGGAAGGATCAAGCAAGGAAATATCAAAGGGTGGTGTCGGTATGTGTTAGAGAAGGAGCGCACGCGTAAAGCTACAAGATTACAAGACTCAAGCTTTGAAGATCAAGATATGAAGCTACTGCCAAGGGGGAGTCTGTTGGTACATGTATGTCAGTAGTTCATAGTCTAACGTTAGTAATCGAGTCTGTAATGTAATTATGTTTTTGATTATGTTTATGTTTATGTAACGAGCGAAGTTGTCAACAAGTTCGCTCAGGCGAACTTGTTGAACAAGCAAAGTTGTGGACAACTTCGCCTGAGGCGAAGTTGTCGTGCTTATATAAACTGTTCACTGTAACAGTTTGCAGTGTTCAAGAGTTCGTGTGAGCGAGTTACGTGAGGTTAGTTACAGTTGAGTGTTTGCTAGTCAGAGTCTGTAATAGTGACCGCGTGTCACGTGTTCGTGTTATCAATATAACGTGTTTCGGTTATTGCTCGTGTGTTTGATTTATACGTATTCTACGCTCGTATCTAACTACGCAGGGATTCCGCACCTGCGCAGATAGCGACATCCCGTGTTCGATCCGTCCAGGAACCTACACCATCTGTTTGAGGATGATACGCCGTGCTGATGTTTAGTCTTGTTCCCATGGCTTCGTGGAACTTCTTCCAGAATCTAGAAGTAAAACGGGTATCCCTGTCTGACACAATCGATAACGGCACCCCATGCTTTGTAACCACTTCCTTGACGAACATGTTTGCCAACGTTTCTGACGAGATGGCCTCTCGTATAGGCAGAAAATAAGCACTCTTCGTCAAACGGTCCACAATCACCCATATGGTATCATGATTTCTAGCTGTACGCGGTAGCTTAGTTATGAAATCCATGGTGATGTGTTCCCATTTCCAGTCCAGTATCTCCAGTGGCTGCATATTCCCAACCGGTTTCTGGTGCTCTGCCTTGACCTGCAAGCAAGTCAAGCACTTACTGACATACCCTACTACTTCGTTCTTCATGCCCGGCCACCAGTAGTCCTTCAAGTCTTGGTACATCTTGGTAGACCCTGGATGAATAGAGTAACGGGACTTATGGGCCTCATCTAGGATTCGACCTCTAAGTTTCCTATGTCGTGGGATCCACATCCGGTCAAACCTGGTCTTTACACCATGAGTATTATCTATCCACTCGTTTTGCTGCCCAAAAATCCTCCCTTTCTTCATCAACCCTTCATCTACCAACAATTCTGACTGCACCGTGCTGATTTCTTTGAAGAAATCCGAATTGATAACCAACTTGTAAGACTACATTAGCCTTTCCGGGATAGTACTTGATGTCACAGTCATAATCCTTTATCAGTTCTAACCACCTTCTCTGCCTCATGTTCAGCTCTTTCTGCTCAAAGAAGTATTTCAAACTCTTATGATATGTATATATAGTACACTTGGTACCATACAAGTAGTGCCTCCAAATCTTGAGAGCATGCACCACCGCTGCTAACTCCAGGTCATGCATCGGGTACGTATGTTCATGAACCTTCAATTGCCTTGACGCATAAGCTATGACCTTCCCTCGTTGCATCAACACGCAACCTAACCCCTGATATGACGCATCAGTGCAATCTACCAAATCTTCTTCTGCATCAGGCAGAACAAGGATTGGAGCCTGAATGAGTCTTTTCATCAATTCTTCAAATGCCTCTTCCTGGAACCTACCCCAATCGAACACCACAGTCTTTCGGGTCATACCAGTGAACGGTGCGGCTATCTTGGAGAAGCCCGGAATGAATCTCCTATAATAGCCAGCTAACCCTAGGAAACTGCGTATCTCGGTTGGGTTTCTCGGAGTCTTCCAATTCTTTATCGCTTAAATCTTGGCTGGGTCCACGGTAATCCCCTCGGGATTGATTATGTGACCTAAAAACTGTACCTCTCGCAACCAAAATGCACACTTCGAGAACTTTGCATACAATTTCTCCTTCTTCAAAACTTCTAATACTTCCCTCAGGTGCTCAGCATGGTCATATTCGGTCTTTGAATAAATCAATATATCGTCAATGAAAACGATAACCGTCTTGTCTAACATCGGCCGACATACCCTATTCATCATGTCCATAAATTCCGCGGGAGCGTTGGTTAAACCAAACGACATCACAAGGAACTCGTGGTGTCCGTACCGCGTCCGAAACGCTGTATTAGGGATGTCCGCCTCTTTCACCTTCAGCTGATGATAACCCGATCTGAGGTCTATTCGAGAGAACCAACTAGTACCTTGCAGCTAATCAAACAAATCATCGATCCGTGGCAACGGATACCTATTCTTCAAAGTAAGCTTATTCAATTCCCTGTAGTCAATGCACATCCTCATACTTCCGTCTTTCTTCTTAACGAACAACACCGGTGCGCCCCATGGGAAACACTCGGTCTTATAAAACCTTTGTCGAGGAGTTCTTGCAGTTGGGACATCAATTCCTTCATCTCAGACAGCACCAAACGATAAGGTGCTTTCGCGACGGGCTGTGCTCCTGGTATCAATTCTATCTGGAATTCTACTTTTTGCTCTGGTGGTAACCCCGGAAGGTCCTTAGGGAACACTTATGGGTAGCCACACACTACAAGAACGTCTTTCACTTCCTTCGTCTCGGCCGCAGCTTTGACAACATACGCCAGGTAGGCACTGCACCCTCGTCTTAGCAAACCTTCGGCTTTTATAATCAAAATGACGTTAAGCCCTGAACTTTCTCTATCACCATAAACCATTACTGTACCACCATCTGAAGACTTCAGTCTTACCAATCTACTCCTACACACTATCTGAGCTTCGAATTTCAGATAGCCAATCCATCCCTAATACTACATCGAATCCTCCTAAGGTTAAAACATACAGGGTAGCTGGGAATTCGTATCCTTCCAATTCTATCTTACAATTCATAACCAATCTCATGATTTTAAATGAGGTCTCATTAGCGGTTTCCACCATAAAAGTTCAGGCACACGACAACATTTTATCTTAGTTGTCTTACAAAACTCTTGGTCGCACCTGAGTCAAACAATACGGAAGCGGAAATATCGTTTACTAGAAATGTACCTGTCACAACCTCTGGGATTTGTTTGGCTTGTTCTTGTGTCAACATGTAGGCCCTGGTCCTTGACCTAGCCTGCTCAGCATCCTTTCTTCCGCTTCCCCCAGCTTCACCTTCAGTTCACTCCCATGCCAAATGACCCGTCTTTCCACATTTGTAACAGGCGGGTTTCGCGTTACATTCATTTGCGTAATGCCCCATCTTTCCACACTTATAACAGGCATTTGACCCTAGCCTACACTCCCCTCCATGGGATTTCCCACACTTGTTGCACACATCACTACTCTTGCCCCACTTGCACCCACCGCAGTGCATTTTCCCACAAGTCTTGCATGACTTTTTCTCCACACCTTCTGTTTCTTATCCCTGGGGCTCCACATTTGAGTACCAGGTCGCTTGGAAGGAGCAACCCACTTCTTCTCCTTCTGCTCTTCCACCACCACATCATCCACAGCCAGGTCATCATAAACCATTTCTGCAAGTTCGACAGCAGAATCAAAAGTAGCAGGTTTACTAGCCCGGACAAAGGTGCGGATATTTTGTGGCAGTCCCCTCAAGTAGCACTTGATCCTCTTCGCTTCAGTGTTCACCATGTCAGGGACAAGTCTAGACATACGATTGAACTCGGTGGTGTACTCGCGGTGTGTCATTTTCCCCGCCTTCAAATTCATGAACTTCATCTCCGCCCTCTTGACTTCAGCGTCTACACAAAACTTCTTCATAACCATTTCCTTCAAATCTTCCCACGTCATAGCCTCAATCTCCACAGGGGTATTTCTTTGCTCAACCATTTCCCACCAGAACATCGCTTCTTCCTCAAAAGACTGAGTAGCAAAACCCACGGCTTGGTTGGGGCGGTATTCGCTAATTTGAATAACCTTGTCCATTGCAGTTATCCATTGGAGAGTAGCGATTGCATCCCCTGTACTAGACAACTTTGGCGGGTCACAACCCTTAAACAACCTGTAGCTGCACCCACCTCGGCCTCTCTTACCATATTGACCCTCTCAGACCAATCTTCACTTGATCCTTCTTTCTCAGTCTCTTCGTCCTTCTTACTACCCTCCCCAGTCTCCTCGACAGTTTCAGCACCGCTCTCAGTTGGCTTTTCCTGTTGAAGTTGCTGCACTGCAGCAGCTACTGCTTGGGAAATAGCAGCTTGAATCGCTGGGTCGAGATGATTTCCTTCATCTCGCACAGTCACGCTCCTCTCTTCATCAGAATCAACAATCGGTTGCTCAGGGGCTATTTGGGTAACACGTGGTCTACCACGTCGACTCATGCGACTTCCTTGTCCAGCAGTCTTCTTAACACTAGCCATTCGTATTCTATAAGAAAACACAAACGTCTTCACTTCAGGAATTGTTTAGTACAGGGATAGTAAGGCTAACAGGTAATAACAATGGCCAGTTGTGATTAGCTAATCAAATTACTCTCTGTGTCTTACACACTTCCCTATGTGAGTCCACTTGTGCTAGTTCCTATGTATAATAGTTGGTTGATCACACGTTTCACATCTTCACACATAAACAAGCAATTCTATATCTAGCTATTAAGTTAGCTTTCTTACTCATTCTTTACTATACACAAGATCGTGATCAACTTACACAATATGATTGCTTCCTAACCTTTCTTGGGAGTCACATGGCATTCTTGGATTGGCATCTTCTTTCTTTTCTTCCTTAAGTCCCATTCTCTGTTCGAGTCTAACCACGTGGGATGCTTATTTCGCTCGAACTTATGCTCTGATACCAACTTGTAAGGCCCCGTTCCTGGTAACCCTACTTTGGTGTTGGATTTATTCATAAACACAATTCTAAAATCAGAGTTAATTAAAACTTTTGCGGAATAAATTAAAACTTCAAACATCACATTACAAAACATTCATTTTTGTCTTAACATACAAATTGTCTTTCCATAAACATTAATTAAAACAGTCATGACACTTCTTCGTAGATGCCAGTCTCTTCCGTTCATGCCATGTGTCCCCCTCCTCAAGCCAGCTGCCTCAACCTATTTGCCTACGTGCATACTAAAAGTCAGCTACGCTGAGTGAGTTCTAGTTAATCAATTAACATACATTAAATTCATATCCTTACTCATACGTGTCCGAAGATACGTATTCATACCTTACCTGTTATTTCTTCTTTCATACATACTTTACATACATGCATACGTTCTTCCATACTTTCTTTCATATAACCCTATGGTATACCATAAGCTATTCTATCTTAAACATCACAGATATTATAAGGGTCTGGTCCCTAACATCACAGATATTATAAGGGTCTTGTCCCTAAAATCACAGATATTATAAGGGTCTGGTCCCTATCATCACAGATATTATGAGGGTCTGGTCCATAACATCTCAGATATTATAAGGGTCTGGTCCCTTCTGTCTCCAATAACCTTACCTTTATCATACGTGCATACTTTACATATCTTCTAGCTATAAATATATAAACATAATCATTTATACAATCACTAGGTAACAATACATTCAATAAACAATCATACACGTATCATATACTCACCAATCAAGTAAGTGTATTATCTACCACATAGGAGTATGCACACAACCCCGAAAACATAACAGATAAAGGACTAGAACTCACCTAGAGTCGGTTTCTCTCGCCGTTAATGGTAATGCCCTTCCTTAGTTGTGCACGGCTAACTGTACAATACATTACGCGTGTCAATTATCTATTACTAGTATCTCTTATATCTATTCTAATGAAACCCTTAACTAACAGAGGTCATGGAATTTCGCATGGAAGAATTTTTCATGCAAGAATTTCACTTCTCATTGGAATTTCTCTTCTCATGGAATTTCTCTTCTCATGGAATTTCGCTTCTCATGGGAATTTTGCTTCTCATGGAATTTCTATTCTCATGGGAATTTCTCTTCTCATGGGAATTACTCTTCTCATAGACCAAACATCACCTTTTTATCCTATAACATACCCATGAGGTTATAACTCACCAAGTTTATGTTTTTCTTACATTTCACAGTCTGATCTATCATCCTATCAGTTTGCATGTCGAAACCGACTAAAAACTTAACCATTTAAAAACCGAAACCTACCTTTTGCTTCGGGTTCGGTTCGGATCCGAGACAACTCGAGGATCTAGACGTGATTCTTGTTGTTCAAACGGTGTTCACACACGAGATTCTACCTTTTTTTACACGGATTTGGATCTGGAATGTAGAGAGAAAGTGTGTGTTCTTGAGTGGGTGTGTGTGATGAAAGGAAAGAAAGTGGTGAAAGGAAGGATGGTTTGGATTATATATATAGGGGCTATGGGCCCCACAACCCACTCACAATTCCAATTCTTATCCAAACACTTAACACACGACTAATTTAACGACACAGTTAATAACAAAACTTTCTGTTCTTTACTATTTAACAAAAGTTAGATGTTACAATGTACGTTGTGGGATGGCCATTACGTGTCCAGGTGTCATCTTTCCATTGGTCGATGTCGCTATTAGGAGGTTGATGTGTTGCAAAACACACGTATTTTCCACGTCTTTTATCTACGTATTATATTATATTTTATGTGTTTTTACTTGATTTATATAGGTTTTACATAGTTTTAATAATCATGTAGGTTTTGGATTACAAGGAAGAGAAACCGGGACTTTTCGAGGAGCTTAGGAGCCTTTTACGCTAAGTTCAAGACAAAGCTCAAAGCCCGACCCATATGCATCATGGGGGCCCAAGTCTTACATTATACTTATAATATAAAAAATAAATAAAACCTTAAGGGGGCTAAGACCTGCCGATCAGAACAGCAGCCAGGAGAGGGAAAAGAAAGAAAAAAGTGTTGTTCGGCTTAGGGTTTGATCGTGTGACGGATAGGGAAGGAAGAAGACACAAAAACCAAGCCTCGGACGTTCCTCATCAGTTGTAGCAGCCAAGAACAGCCCAGAACTGCCCATATCCTTTCATTTATATCATTGTTCATACACTTGGATTTTCTTGTTCAATTGATTACTAGTTTTGCGATTGATTGAAAGATTGAAGTGTTTATGAGTAGGATTGATTGTTGAATGATTTTTGAGATGATTGGTATGAGTTTTATGGTGTTCTTATTGAGTATATGCTGCTGTCCAAATAATATGTTAGGCTAATCTTGTCGGTTCTACCTAGGAATGATGATTATTGTTAGGTTTTGATGAGTTTTATGGATTGTTTGATTGATAGACGTATATTGTTATTGTAAAGTTTGATTTAAACATGAATAGGTTGTGTTTAAGGGCTGGAAATTTTGGTGATTCATTGCATAAACCCCGTCTGTCGGTTAATTAGTTTTGTGTTGATTGATCGGTGCATTGTTTGATTCTAGACCTTGTGTTTAGGGTTTGTTTGCGGTAGGTACAACCGTAGGGTTTTGTTGCGTGAACTTGAGGATTAAGTACAGCGGTTAAACACCTTCTTTGAGACCGAGAGGTGATAAGAAGTTAGGGTTGTCTCATTGCCTTTGCATGCTATAATAAGGATTGCGCGAGAGCGAGTTCGTTTCTTGTCGGGTTTAGGTGTTTTGAGCGACTAGTTGATCTGTTTTAGTTTAAGTTAAATTGTTCCTCTATCCTTGGTTGTGTAGTATTCATTGCCATTAGGGTCTAGTGTTGGTGAGACCGAGAAGTGATCCATCATTAGAACACGTTTGCAATTGTTTCCCGGTTTGGTCGTTTTAGCCGATTTTGAGTAGTTTAGGCTTGTTAAGTGAGACCGAGAGATAATCCAGTGAGCCCGCACGATCCTTAGTCGTGTCATCTTTAGGGACCAGTGTCTTGATATCATTCAATCCATTAGCTTGTTAGGCCTACAATTTGATTCAATCCATTAGCTTTTTACGGACTTAGTTGAGGCCTTTGACGCGGGTTGTAACTGCTGACCCTTTGGATTCCTGTTGCTTTTGAACTGGGGTACTATTTTGGCGTCTGCGATATGACGTCTCCCGTCTGAATCATGTCAGGAGCGATGCTCGAAGTTGGTGCACGAGTTTTTAGGCGGTTGATTCAAAATTATTTTGTTTTGTCAATTCCCGCCTAACGTGTCATCTTCTGTCTGGACGGTTTCAACGTGTAAGATGGATCCCTCTCTCCTCGCATTAATTGCGATGTGTATATATAATAGAAACTGTCTTTCTTCCCAAATTTACTTGCAAAAACTTTTTCTTGAATCTGTTCATCTTCATCCTTTTTCTCTGCATATTATCGTACTCTGTATCGCAATGGCAGGTGGTAAGAAAGGGAAGCAGAGAGGTCGAGAAGGCAAGAAAGGCTAATCTAAGGGACTTGTAGAGAACATCTGTATAAACTGGAAGGTCGCTGACTTCCAAGATATCGTCAATCTGTATGGGTTGCGCCGGAGTGGGAGCCGGAGCTTCCTTCTCCGGGTTCTAGGGCTGATCAGCCGCCGGCGGAAAGATCGCCATGTACAGTGAATCTTTCACCACAGGAAATTTCCGGTTGCCTATCACCAAGTTTTTTGGTGATTTCTTGAGTGAATCTGGGATTCACGTCTCCCAATTGCATCCATTCGGTGTTATGAGGCTCCAGCACTTCGAGTTTTGCTGTAGGGCTCTGGAGATAGAGCCCATTGTGGATCGTTTCCTTGCGATCTACAAAATCCTCATTCGTGGGAGCTGGTTTAGCTTCGCCGTGCAGGGGAAAGTAATCGGGACTGAGCCTCTGAGGAGTGCTCATGAGTGGAAGAATATTTTTTTGTGGATCAGCGCAGATGCCATTCCGTTGGCCATGACCCGCCTCTCGCTGACTACCAAATTTTCCCTTCCTGTTGCCGATACGGAGGGCCAGGAGTGGTATTGTCACACCCCGACTAGCACAATGTGGAAGCGTAAAACGGGAATGTAACAGACACCTCTGGTATCAACATATTGTTTATAAAGAAACATTACAAACTAATTTACAATATATTACATTTCCTTGTTCTATCATCGTTTTACAGTCTAGGTGATACAAACCAAACTAGTTTGTTAACTATACGATCTTACTACTAACTTCCTTTCTTCTATTCACATAGCAACAACCACACACCTTGGGCAAGTAACAGATCACCAAATCATTCCGATTTAGGTACACCTGAAAAGCAGTTTAAAACGGGTCAACTACTAGAGTTGGTGAGTTTCACGAGTTTCAAGAAAACAGTTATGAGTATTCACAAGTTAACACTTATAATCATGAAATAAGTATGTATGTAAATGATGTAATTATCCTAAGCTACAGTGAAGCCTTGACTATTTGTGCTGCGTGCATCCATTTCCCACGCCCAATAAACCACTGTGGCCCCATTTCCACCCACAATATGCCCCAAGTAGCTATGTCTAACACTACATAGCGTGATGTATAATTATGGTCATGTGCAAACGGGGTAAAGTCTCAGCAACACATGCCGGCTCCGTTTGGGTTTGTCAAACCAATAGTACTATTCACAAGCCATCGGCTCGAAGTTAATCACTGTGTTCGTGGGGATTTTCGTGTGTTAGCACTTAGATAATTCACATCAATACATGTTTCAGGTATGTATATGTAATCAAACATGCTTTTAACCCCAAAAGTTCGTAAAACAGTTTAGAAGTGGGGTCAAGAAACTCACTGTTTAGTAGATAATCAGTAGCACGTCGGTTCGAGGTTTGTATAACTTACAATCACGGTTTCCTATAATCAATGTTATAATAGTATTAATATTTTAATATTATTATAATATCAATACTAAACTGGGCTATATAACTAATCTGGGTATAGCTGGAACGCCCAGAAAGTGGCATTAGGCTTAGGTTGTGATGTTGTTCAATGTCTAATACTTAAAACCGAACTTGGCTTAGATTCCCGTTTTCCCAGCTGGGCCAAGTTGTTCGTTTACACGTTCAGAAAACAGTTATGGGGAAATAAGCTTGGGTAAACGTATTGGTTAATAACATGATTAAGTTATAAAGAAAGATCACATATTGGGGTCCCGGATTAGCTACGGGGCCCTTTTCCGTTTATTCAGTTTGATTTGAGAAGAAACGCGCACAATCCACCCGGATTGTCCAGGTTTCTGATAGAAAAGTTTGCTTTTACTTAATTAATCCAAAAATATGATTTTTGATCACTCTTGGTGTCTTGATATTCCCGCAGGTTCGTTAATCGCGAACTTGCCGGTTTTTATAAAAACTGAATTTGTTTAATATTCAAATTAGCATAATTAATTAACCGTTAATAATTAAATTATGAAAATTTAGCCACTTATCAATTAAAATATCTATATTTTTATAAAAATATTTCTGGAATTATTTACTGATTTATTAATTTATAAAAATTCATTTTATCAGCTATATTTCGCCTGAAAATTGTCCGTTTATCCCAAACAATTCCAAAACTTCCACCAAAATACCTGAATACTCAAATTATGTCCTAAAACAACCTGTATCAATTCCAGAATGTAAAAAGCTCGTGCAATATTTTTTTTGGCCCAAATTCGGCTATAAAAATCCACACGAACGCATATGCACAAAACACCTTTAGACATCTATAAAGGATTCCAAAATTCATATGTGATCAAAATACATTAAATCTGAGTTCCCAGAAAAATTTCATTTTTTGAAGCATTTTAACTATTTTTCCCCATTAAACGTCCCAATTTGGTAATAAATTCGCCAAATATTCTCGGATGGTCGAAAAATTACCAAATTTGACAAGGGACTCAATGACATACTCCCTGATGTTCCTGCAAAATTTCAAGGCCTAATAATATGCACATCACAACCTTAACCTAAACAGCCCGTAAGCGAGTGTTTCGGCATTACCTTAGCGGTTTTGGTTTGTTTCCGTCTTTCTAATAAACTTTTCAAGCTCTTGTGCTCCTATGTAGGCTAGATACAAGTCCTATATCACAAACCAAGCAATTTTTCATCAACATAACAGACCTTAAATTAGGGTTTCGGCTAGTGCACAAAAACGAACTTTTGAACCGTAAAAACGCCGTTTCAACCCTTTAATCCTTGTTTATGGCCAAAAAAATTATCAAACCAGGTTCCTCACCATTTTTATGATCAAAACATGGTTATGGACCATTTTTAGGGTTTTTACATGGTTAGGAATGATTTTTGGCAATCAAGCTATGTTTACAAGTGATTAAACGAGTTTTAACAAGTTAAAACTTAGCAAAAATGAAGCTTTTTACCTTGTTCTTGATGGGTTTTGAGAGAACCAGGTTGTGTCCAGACTTTTCCACAAAGAAATGATGTTGAAAATATCTTGGACTTGTTTTATATTTAAAGGAAAACCAGGGGGGTTTCCCCTATTGCGGCCGCCCCAAAATGTGGGGTCCATGGGCCCCCCTCTTGCTCTTTTGTCTCGTTTCTCGTGCCCTTACGTGAAATACCGACCCCAAATTTATTTCGGGTTCTGTTTTTGGCTCGAAAAAACTTATCAGGTGCAACAAACAGCGCGAAAACGAGTGTTTTTCCGGCTAGTTTTGTGTAAAATTATAAAAACATACTATACGTTTGTAAAAATCAAAAATATTTTCACGGATCGCTTAAAACATTTCAATTAAGTGTTTGGTAAGTCTTTTTTGGCATAACGGATGATACAATGCTTGGTTTGTAACTATCTTTTGCGTTTAAATCTATAGCGGGTCGTTAAACGAGCATGTTTTCGTTTAACTTGTTTGCTATCGAACTAAGGCCATATTACTAATATTTTAGCTTATATTAAACGTATAACACTTATAGATGGCCCCCCAGGATATCTGGGTCATAACTCGACCCGTTCGGTTAATCGTTCGTTTGTTACGCAAAAAGTGTTTATTTGCTTAATCGGTAAATACGTACTAAGGTGTACCTTGTTTTGGCTCAAATGTCACAGGTATGTGAAGCTTACGCGGACTCCGACCCCCATGGGTCTTATTCTGGAGTCGGCCTTGGTGCAGGTGGGGACGAGCCGCTTGTGGCCATACTCGAATGAGCATCCCTATTTTTCTCGGGATGATGATAGTAAGTTCCTGCATCTTTGTTCCCTTTGATGTTTGCTTGTATTTATGTTTTTCTTCTCTGCAGGAGGGAACTCGCTTTTTGAAGTTCTTGTTCCGACTGTTGCGGGGAACATGTTCTGCATGCCTCTGGAGATAGACCAGAGGCCTGTTCTCAAGGCTACTCTTAGGAACTTCCTGTTCCCGACCCGCGGTCGCACCGAGCCTGTGGCCAATACCCTTGCAGTGGCCCAAGGTGTGTATATTCTAAACCCTAAACCTCTTACCGTTATGCATCCGGACGGAAACATACTCCTTTCTTCTAGTGAGGATTCAACTAGTGAAGGTTCCCCGCCCGGTATCCCGGAAAGTTTTCATTCTGGCGTATTACGTGCTATTGCAGATCTAATTCGACGTAAGAAGAGGGCGGATAGTGTTGGTGTATCTGGCCTTGATAAAGATTCTGATGCCGATGATCCCGCTAGTGGGGAGACTGATGAAGACACTGAGGATCCTGCCGTTGCGGAGGCCTCAGTTGCGGCCGATGATCCCGTTGGAGGGAAGGCTGCAAGAGTTGCCAATGATCCCGCCGGTGGGGAGGCAATTAAGGGTGCCGATGATCCCGATGGAGGGGAGGCTTCCAAAGTTGTGGGGGAGGGTCCTCCACCTAAGAAGATAAAGCTGACTCGGCTCCAAGACCGAGTCAGGAAGAGGACCACCGTCCGACTGCCTGCAGGTATTCGCAGGTTTGATTTTCTATTTCTTGTGAACATCACTAACTTTGTGTTTTTGGATTGGAAGTTGTCGTGGTTCCCCGCCTGCCTTCTTCTCCTCTGGAGGTTTTGCAGGTGAGGGTTGACAAGGACGTGCCTCCCAAGGACGCCGGTACGCCACCACCTGAGGTAGTGGTGGAAAATGAGGTTGTGCCTCCTGAGGATGCAGCTGAAACTCCCTCAGTTTCCATGGGTGAAAAAGGGGAATCCTTGAATCCTTTATATCAGGATCAATGGGATTCCCTTTTTCGTCCCTCATGGAATTTTGGCCTGGACGCCCTTTTTACTGATCCGCGTGTGTGCCAAGAGTTCTTTGAGTACTGTCTCCCACCCTCGGAGTTTAACAGGATACACTCCCAAACTCAGGCTAGCTTGGCTCAAGCACTTAGCTATCATCTAGCTAATGTGTTGTCGACTAGCCATGAGGTATTCAAGGGTTGGGTTGTGGGGCAGACCGATCTTGAGCAAGCGGTCAGCAGCATGGTCGAGGCTGAAGTGGCGAGGGATGTCGCCCAAGCTGAGGCCAAGAAGAGAGAAGCTGCTCTCCTGGCTACCCAGGAAAAGAATAAGCGTTTGAAGGAGCGGGTAGCCGCTTAGGTCGAGTTTATTGCCGCCCAGGATGAGGAGGTCTGGAGGCTTGCGTCCGAGGTCAATAAGACGGACGACCGCCTTGCCTCTATTACTGAATAGAAGGCGAGTCTGGAGAAGGCCTTCACTGATGCCTTGTATAAACGGCACTAGCTTCTTAAATTTGGCCTCCCCAAGGTAAATATTTCAATTATTTGTTTGTCTTATGAGAATATCATGCTGACTCTTCCTTGGCCCAGATTTTCAAGCTCATCAAGGAAGGGCATGAGCTTGGGGATTGCTTCGCTGACTTGCTGGTCAGCACCTCAATCTAGTTTCCAAGAACGGTACACCATGGCTCGCGAGAGGCGTCTGCCTACATAGTTTGAACTTCAAGGCCAGGATTGTCAAAAGGAATATGACGCGCGGATGGATTCTTTTGATAATATTTCCTTTGATATCCTGAAGTATATAGAAGAGAACCATCATGAGCCTACTGCTGTTGGTGAGTCGCGCCTTCATGTGAATAAGCTGCTCGCGGAAGCTGAGGGCAAGGAGGCCGTCCGCGATGAATAGAATGATAGCGTAAATTTATCAATGTATTTCCTTTCTTATTTTGTAAACTTGTGTACATATGAAATGAAACTGTCCTTTTCATTTTTGTTGAACTTCTCATTTTTAATGTAGTCCTTTGTGTTTATCGAGAAGGTTATTCAGATCGCAGATGACTTCCTTGTTGATAACCCTTCCGCTTATACTTATGACTTGTATTTTACTTGCTCTTGTTTTTGCATTCCGATAATGTCTGACGTGTCAGCCAAGCATTTGGTTTGTCAAGTTACTCGCCGATTATATTTGAGGTTTTACAGATTCGACAGGTCTGCACTGCGCAGAAAAAGGTCTGACAGCTGGCTCCCGACGTGTCTTTGGATTTTAAATTTTTGACTTTTGGTTTCCCGCCCGACGTGTCACAATCTAATTGGTAGACCGTTGCGTTGTATTAATTCACGCATTAAATTTTGGCACTATATATATCCGTCGATCCTTCTTCGTCTTCCTTATTTTGTGTTGAAGAGTTGAATTAATCTTTACTAGAGTTCCTGAAGTAATTGTCTCTTCTTCTTTAAGAAATTTCTTTTATTTGATTTCTTAGCAACCATAGCTCGTTGTAATCAATATTTGACCGATTATATGGCGTCGACGAAACCTGATTATCAAACCATTGAATCTGTCACCATTGATTGGGACGTCAAAGGGTTTCAAACGTCGTCAATGCTTATGGTATAGCTCCAGAATGGGAGCCGGAATTTCCGGCTCCTGGTTCAACGGCGAGCCGATCTCCGGTGGGGAAGATAGCCGTGTTCGCCGAATTCTTCATCTCCGGGAATCTCTGATTTCCCTGGGTAAGCTGATAACTAGGAATATGATTCATATTTCCTAGCTTCATGCATCGACGATGATGCGCATGCGCCATTCTGAATTTTGCTGCCGGCCGCATGGCATCGTGCCCACCATTGACAAGTTCGGCGTGTTCTACCGTTTGCACGGTAGGGGTAGCCGATATGTTTGCCTTCCGACTGATCGGAAGGCTATTGCTGTGGACACACCTCTCCTGGACACTCATTGGGCCAGGAAATTCTTTTGGATTCGGGAGAACGTGGTCCCGTCATCCATGTACTGGCACTCGGCGGATCAGCCATTGCTTGCCCTGCCGTTCGTTAATCGTCCAGAAAGGCATGGGTGGTACCAATAATTAACCCATACCCTTACTCCCATGCGCCCCATCCCTGAGTCTGCCCTTGTGAGGGCTGGGATGAGCCGCCTGTGGCCTTATCCGGACGAGGTGCCATACTTCCGGAAACCAGATGGATGTAAGTAGATTCGTAGTATTTTCTAGGGTTATCCCGGTTTCTAACTTTGGTTTATTATGCAGCTGAGGGTCTTCTGCTGCTGTTCTTCTTCTGGGTGTGCCTGGAGTTATGCACGTTGATGCCCGCGATAAGAAGGAGCTTCCTATACTCGACAAGACCAAGGATAGTTTTTTGTTTCCTCATCAAACACGTCGGGAGCTTGTGGTCTCTGAGGGCTTGTTTGCGATAGGTAACTTGTCCTTGATAAGACCAAGGATAGTTTTTTGCATCCTCTCATCGGTTAACGAATGTATCTATGATATAGCTTTTCGTCGCAAGAGGAAGGAACCATCCTCCAGCAACGTTCCGTTGGTGGTGGCTGGTGAAAAGCAGGAAATGGACCTTCCTCCTCCTTCCCCTCCGAAAGCAAAGAGGACTCACCTTTGTGACCGTGTTGCGGTCCGCACTAAAAGTATCGCAGGTATTTTTCTAAGGATTTGTGTATGTTTACTGTTTAGTTGCTCACTTGGCGGTTTGTGTTTGTGCAGCCCCTGTTATCCTTTTAGACTCTCCTCCCACTAAGAATGGTCCCAGTCGGCTGTCCTCTGCTAGTAAGGGGAAGTCCAGGGAGGGTTCAACTTCCTCTGGTGCCCGGAAATTGGAATCACCACCTTTGCCTCATGTTCATGAAACTGAGCAGCCTTCCGAGTGGGTGGTGGTACCTCCTCCGCCTCCTCATGGATCTGAGAGGGGGGGGAGGCCACATTTTTAAGGGCGGGATTACCCGGCATGTCCCTGAGTGGAATCTGACTCCTTCCTCACGGTTTTCTGACGGGGAGGTGTGTTTTGATTTTCTTCATGAGGGCGTGCCTCCTGCGGAGTGCGAGTACCAGCAAAACCGGTCCCGGGTATCTGTTGCCAATTCGTATATATATCATCTGGCCAATCTGGTCTCCACGACCCAAGAGATATACCGGGACTGGAACCACATGGGACGGAACTAGGGTTCTCAGGAGAACCCGTTAGAAGAGCTCCAGGCGGAAAAGGAAAAATATCGTCTCGCGGCTAACACCGAAAGGTGGAAGTTAAGAGATTCTGAACGGGCTCTCGAGCAGGAGAGGGAGCGGCAAGATGCTGCTGCTAAGGAATGGGAGGAGGCATGTCGGCGACAGAACGCTGCACTTGAGACCGCGCGCGCTCTAACCCGTGCCCGCGAGGCTGAGCTTGCTAAGGCAAAGCAGCCAAGTGTGATGTTGAAGCCCGCCTTGCAACTCAGGAAGAAACTATCAGTACCCTTCGTGTTGCCGCTGTTGAAAAGGATCAATTAATTGAAGATCTAATCAAGGAAAACACCAAGTACATTGGTGAGCAGGGCGCTCTGAAGTTAAGTGCTGAGGGAACTTCTTCTGACTATGCTTGGTTGATACGGGAAGGTTTTTCCAAGGTATGGGTTTCCCTGTATCATAACTTGTAAATTTGTTTTGCTGATTCTTGAATCATTTTCGTAGGTTATCTCTCGTATTCACAAAGGAGATGAATTAGGAAACTGCCTTGCTGGCCTTCTATGTGCGTCAAGTGATTCGGGGCGTAAGGCAGGCTTCTAGGAGGGGATAACCTTTGCTCGGGAAGAGCGTACCTTGGAAGAGTTTGACCTTCAAGGAGTAGATGTGGATGGGAAGTATGATGCGCAAATGGATGCTTTTGACCAACTGCATTTTCCCATCCATGACGCTATCCAAAGTTTTGCTGAGGCGGCAGATGGCGTTCGCCAGCTCCGTGACTATCTTCGTGAAGAATAATTTTGTTGTATATATATTTTTTTCTGTAATCCCTTTTTTGAATGTATATATGACATGGATTTTACATTTTGTCTTGTATGATTACAATATAAATGTGTGTGAGCTAAATCCGTCATTTATCCAAAATATAGGATTAGGATAAGTATTGGCACGCAGGCCTATCCGTACAGGAACTAATATCCTAAAAATTTTAAATTGGATAATTGCGCGACTATATTCGTATTAGCATCATTTCACAATAACAAAATCTGGTACGCAGACCGAAATAGCAGGCACGCAGGCTTGTAAGGAAGCACGCAGGCCTGAAAAAAAATTCAAATTTCTAAATATAGCACCTTCGCAGTTGTGTGACGTTCCAAGTCCTGGGAACATAAGTGCCATCCAATTTTTTCCGCTTGTATGCACCCTTTCCCAGTATTTCACCGATTTCGTATGGGCCTTCCCAAGTTGGTGCTAACTTTCCTGGCAATTCAACGTTTGATGCCTCATTGTTCTGGAAGACATAGTCTCCTTTGTGGAATTCGCAGATTTTCACCCGCGCATCGTAATATTTCTGGAGTTGGCTTTTGTATTTGCTTTCGCGTATGGCTACCAACTCGCGTCTTTCGACAAAGAGGTCCAGGTTTATTCTGAGTTCCTTTTCATTGTCTTCCATCATAAGTATTCTTGCAGACGGGAGCCCAATCTCGGCCGGAATCATTGCTTTCGTGCTATAAGTCAAGCTGAATGGTGTTTCTGAGTCGCTTGTCTTTTTACTGGTGCGGTGTGCCCATAACACATGGGGTAATTCGTCGACCCATCATGTTCGTTTGGTTCCCAATCTAGCCTTGATGCCCTCTTTGATGCTACGATTGGCTCGTTCGACTTGCCCATTAGCTTGTGGGTGGGCAACTGATGTGAACACTTGTTTTATTTGAAAATCAGATAACCATTCCTGGAGGTTGCTGTCCGCGAACTGGGTACCGTTATCACTGATAATCGCCTGAGGGAGGCCGAAACGGCAGATGATATATTCCCATAGGAATTTCTTCACGTTAGTTGCCGTTATATGGGCTAATGGTTTGGCCTCCATCCACTTTGTGAAGTAGTCTATGGCGACTACCAGGAACTTCACATGCCCGGGGGCCTCAGGGAACGGTCCCATGATGTCTATGGCCCACTTTTGGAAGGGCCATGCTGCGGTGACTGGGACTCGGTCATTCTAAGGTCGCAGCGTCCGTAGTGCGTGTCGTTGGCAAGCATAAAATTTCGGATTTCTTTGAGGGCATCCATGTGCATACCTGGCCAATAATATCCCGTGTTCATTATTTTTGCTACCACCATCCTTGGTCCCGCGTGCAACCCGCAGATGCCTTCGTGGATTACCCGGATTACATAATTGGCATCGACGGCATCTACACACCTAAGCAGCAGACCAAGGAAAGACTTACGAAAGAGGATATCGCCGTGAAGTTGATACCATAACGCTTTGTGGCGGATCTTTCTCGCCTCTACTTTATCATCCGGTAAGGTGCCGGAGGATAAGTATTCCACTAGGGGTTTCATCCACGAGACTGTGCCGGTCTGAATGACCATCACATGATGTTGAGGTATGGATGGTCTATCTAAGACCTCATTCCTCACATCTCTGCCCATGTGCTCAAAGCTAGTGGATGCCAACTTGCTCAAAGCGTCCGCTGGTCGATTCTCACTTCTTTTAATGTGGACTACTTTGCATGAAGTGAACTGTTGCATGAGGTCCTTGGCCTGGGATAGGTATGAAGCCATAACAACGTTTTTTACTTCATAGGTCCCCGATACCTTCCCTGCAATGAGCATAGAATTGACTCGGGCTTCTAGGAACTTCACACCTAGCTTTCTCGCGATCCGCAACCCGGCCAAGAATGCCTCGTATTCGGCTTCATTATTTGTACTTTTGAAGTTTAGCTTGATGGCATAAGTAAATTCTTGACCGTATGGGTTGATCAGCTTCAATCCCGCGCCCGATCCCTCTCTCCTTGATGCTCCGTCCATAAACAGGGTCCATTGTTGACTTTCATCGGAAGTGGTCGGGGGTTGCTGTTCAAACAAGCGTTCTTGAACTTTTCCTGTTGGTACTTCCATGTCAAAGTCTGCCAAAACCTGGCCTTTGGTTGCGGGTCTGGGCTTATACTCGATTGAGTGTTCGCCTAGTTCAATTGCCCACTTGGCAAGTCTTCTCGATAACTCGGGTTTGGACAACACGTTTTTTAACTTATAATCAGTTAACACATTTATCGGGTGACCATGGAAGTACCTTTTTAACCTCCGCGCCGCGTACACTAGTGCCAGAACGAGTTTTTTAAGCATCGAGTATTGAGTTTTGCCATCTGTTAGTGTTCTGCTGACGTAGTATATTGGCGTTTGGATGTTCTTTCGATCCGTCAAGAGGACTACCCCGATTGCAATATATATGAAGCGGATAGGTATAATGTGAGGGGCTCTCCATCTCGAGGTGCAGTCAACGTAGGAAGCTCCATTAGGCATTTTTTGACTTCCAAAAACGCCGTTTCTACTTCGGGAGTCCATTTAAAATGTGCCTTCTTTAGACAATTTCGCAGCATTGAGACGAACGGATAAGACTTAGCCGCGTGATTTGGTAAAAATCTGTTTAATGCCACTAATCTTCCGTTCAATGTCTGGACTTCTTTCAACAAGGATGGGGAAGGCATCCGAGCGATAGCTTGCACTTTTTCTGGGTATGCTTTGAATCCTTCCCTACTAACGATTACTCCTAGAAATTTACTCTCCTCCGTACCGAAGGAGCATTTTGAGGGGTTAAGCTTCATGTTTATTTTCCTCAGTGTGGAGAAAACATCTTCGATATCTCGAAGCATCTGAGCTTCCTCCACAATCTTGATGACCAAGTCATCCATATATACTTCTAAATTTTCCCGATATGTTCTCGAAAGGTACTATCCATTAGACACTGATACGTGGCACCCGTGTTTTTAAGACCAAATGGCATCATTTTGTAACAAAATGTGCCTTGGTCCGTACAGAAAGCAGTTTTGTCTTCGTCGCGGGCTGCCATCCGTATCTGGTGATACCCTTTGTAAGCGTCTAAGAAGCACTTGAATTTGAAGGGTGCCACCGCGTCTACATTGAGATCGATTTCTGGGAGAGGGTAACAATCTTTGGGGCATGCTTTATTTAAATCTTTGAAATCAATACACATCTGCCATGAACCATTGCTTTTAGGAACCATTACTGGGTTTGCAACCCAGGTCTAATACTGAATTTCGCGGATGATGCCCGCGTGCAACAAATTCTGTACTTGCTCATTCATGGCTTTTGTCTGTTCAGGCCCCATCTTTCTCTTCTTCTGAACGATCGGTGTATACGCTGGATAGACCCGTAACCGATGTTCTGAAATTTCTCGTGGAACGCCCGTCATATCTGAAGGCTTCCAAGCAAAGATATCAGCGTTCTTGATTAGAAATTGTTTCAGAAAGACTCGTACTGTTTCTGAGATAGTCGCCCGATTGTGACAGTTTGTTCCAGGTATTTTGGATTGACAACACATTTCTCAGGCTCTGTTCGCGTTGTCTTTTTAGGGACTTTTGAAGGTTTGGATCCTTCTGTTGCATAGCAATGTTTGTTGACCCAGATAATGGCTATTCCTGTTCGCGTGGGAATACCCACTACACCGTGTGCCATAAAGGATTGGCGTTGAAGTCACCAATTGCCTCTCGCCCCAAGATTTTGTCATGTTTTGATCTCGCGGATAGGACGAGGAATTCGATGTCCTCGGTCCTTGTATGAGTTCCGTCACTTAACGTAACCGAGAATGTTATGACCCCCTTGGGATGCATGACTTCATACCCCGAACCGAGAGACTGGGGCGCGCACAAGCTTTAGCTTTGCCTTATCTTCATCGTCCAACTACTCGAAACATTGTTCATACATTATGTCGGAAGTGCTTCCTGTGTCAAAGAAAACATACTACGACCGATAATGACCGAACATGGCTGTGACGATTAGAGGTTGCTTCATGCATGGGCCTCCTTTTATTCTTGGAAAAATTACGGGTTCGCTTTTCCACCCATCTTCATCCGCCTTTGTCTGTTTAAACTTTCGGGTGTGTCCCCCCTGAATCATGTGAACATTCAGGTCTCTGATCTGCTTTCGCAAGGGGGCCTTGTCTGCGGGAGTTGTATTCTTTCATGGACCTTGTCGCACATTTTTGAGTAGGTGGTCGAGTTTTCCAGACTTTATGGCGGATTCGATCTCATTCTTCAAGCTTATGCACTCATTTGTATCATGTCCAATGTCTACGTGGAACATGCAGCGCTTGTTTGGATTCAAGTTTACTCGCTTGGTCAGCGGTTGGGGTTTCTTGAATTCGATGTTTTCTGTTGTCAGGATTTCTGACGGTGTTTTCTTCAAGGGGGTCCAATGTTAGCGGTCGGATTTGCCCATTCTATCTTTCTGTTTTTGCCCGATCAGTGATCTGGCATCAAATTGCTTAAATGAACTTTCCGGGGGCTGGATCCTTGACCAGATTGAACCTCTCTCCTTTTTTTATGGCTGGGCGTTCAGAGATTCGTTCCTTGCGGATTGCTTAGGCGCTTCTCGCCCTAGCAACTTCTCTGTTGCTACAAAGACCTTGGCCGCGGACATGATTCCGTCCCAAGTCTGAGGCATGCCATCCCGGCCTGTCAAACATCTGACCATCTTTGGGCTATTTGCGTTTACTCGGAACGCTCCTCCTAACATACCTTCACTGATTCTACCAATATTCAAGCTTTCATTGTTGAATATGGTGAAAAAGCTTTCCAGTGATTCATTGTCTCGGCGGACAACACTCAGGATTTCTGACGGATCCCGAGTGTGCTTACGCTGCTGAATGAAATGCTGTGAAAATTTTACTACCAAGTCGTCCCAGCTTTTGATTTGACCGTCAGGTAACTTCTCGAACCACTCTCTGTGTCACACCCGGCCCTGAGCGGCGGAAACAGCCGGGCGCACGCGAGTGGGGATTGATAATTAAGCACGGGCCATTGCAAACATTCAAAGTAAGATTTTCATTGCGCATGAAATGTTTAATACAAATACATTACATTGTTTAAAAATTACATAAAAACATCCAAGTATAAAAACTGTTGAAGATTTCCACGCCATATCCCCTTGCGCAGCGGGAACAACCACGCGCATCGAAGGGATAGAACTAAAATCTTCCAAAAAGCTAGTTTTAGATGTTCAGCGTGAGGTGCTCTAAGTGTGACTCCATGCGCTACCTAGTTATCTCCTGAAAGACACGTAAAACATTTGAATCAGTATAAACTGAGTGAGTTCACAAGTTTTAGTAACTTGATAAATCGCATTGCATCATAGTCTTGATAAAAATCATATTGAAACACATTTCTGATTTCATGTCTAAACATATGCTTGATAATCCGTATGAAAACATAGATCTGACAACATATTTCTGATAAAAATCGTTCCGCGGGCTACGCGCGAACATTTCTGGGAACCGTGCTCGTCTGTGTAAGTGGCGCTGCCACTACGAGCGAAATAAGTAATACCGTCCCGCCCGTTACGCGCGAACGTTTCTGGAAAACGTGCTCGTCCATGCAAAGTGGCGCTGCCACTACGAGCTAAATAATGTAATGCCGTCCCGCGGGTTACGCGTGGACATTTCTGAAAAACCGTGCTCGTCTATGCAAAGAGGCGCTGCCCCTACGAGCTAATCAATAATTCCGTCCCGCGAGTTACGCGTGGACGTTGTGCCGGAAAACAAGGCGCTCGTCCATGCAAAGAGGCGCGACCCCTACGAGCGGGCTCAATCCCATAGTACTGCCCCATTCTAGGCACTCGTCCATGCAAAGAGGTGCGACCCCTACGAGTGGGTGGATCAAACCAGCAGTCCCTACCCTTAGAGTTCCAATGGTAAAGTGATCACTTACTCGAATTCTGGCGCACATACATCGTAAACCATAGATAACCGTTTGCATTGCTCATCATGAAACATAATTTAAACACAATCGTTCGCATAACTTGTAAGTATACCATGATAAATCGTAATTTAAGTACGTGTCCCTCGCCCCGAAAACAGTTTAAAAACAGTGAAAATAGTGAAAATAGGGGCTGTGAGACTCACCTGTGGTTCTTGTTAAGGGATTAATCGAGATTCGGGTTTTCTTGGTGTTGGCCTCGGAATTGAAGGTCTAGAATACGATTAAATAACAAGAAGTATATATATTAAGATCAAGAAATAGGAGAATATAAGGGTTGGAAAGTAGATCTCAAGGTTATAATCTCGGCTTACCTAGTAACAGGATCGGAAATGAAAACAATGGATGCTTGGGAGATGATTAGTGCAAGGTTGCAGTTGTTAAGAGAGAAGTTTGAAGTGTGTTTGGGTGATAATTTGGGTTACATATTTATAGGCAAGATTCAGGGAACACAATCCCTTGCTTTAGGGGATTGTAATCTTTTCATATCTAGGTGTAATGATGATAAAGTATGGAAATTATTATTATTTATTTAAAAGTGGAGGAGTGGATTCTGATTTGATTTGGACAGGACATGCAGGTCTGTGGTTGGTGAGAGTAGGGTGGCTGACAGTTGACTTTTCATGTTACAGTATGCTTTTTCAGATGCTTTTGCCAGTGTACAGTTAAAAAGTGGAAATCTCTGAAACACGCTACTGTTTCCTTTTGGGCGGGAATAATCTCCTTACATCTGGAGAATAGACTAAGTGTTCTGCGCGTATAACTTTGTGCGCATAGCTTTCTGCGTGAAGGACATTTCTTTGCTGCGGATAGGTTCGTAACCTTCTCGCAGTCAGGGACATTGAGTTTCATTTGTAGATTCTCCAGGTGGTCTTGGTATTTCAACATAGTGATCAGTTATGTTGAAGTCAATTCCATCTTGGAGCTTCAGACAAACTAGCTCTCAATGTTCCCGCCATGCGGGGAGGTTAGTTCCCTTTCCGCACGCGCATAAACGATTTGGGATGCACCCGCCTTAGCATCATGCGGGACGGTCAACCCATCATAAAGTTAAGTTACATGAAAACATAAAGCCAAAACACTCGCGCATGGCGCATATAACATATGCCCACGCTGGTTCTTAACGTGGCGCGCTCGCGCAGGGTGCACATAACAAATACCCGCGCTGATTCTAACATAGCGCGCTCGCGCAGGGCGCACATAACAAATGCCCGCGCTGATTAACATAGCGCGCTCGCGCAGGGCGCATATAACAAATGCCCGCGCTGATTAACATAGCGCGCTCGCGCAGGGCGCATATAACAAATGCCCGCGCTGATTCTATTTGCGCGCATAATATTCACAATCACCTAATTATTAGGTTGATTACTTAGTTTATAGGGTTGGGAAATTACCGGGTGTCACATTTTCCCCCTGTTAAGAGAATTTCGTCCCGAAATTTAGGAGACGTCGCTGGCAGAAGCCATGTTCTGAAAGAGGTGTGGGTAATTCTTGCCTATTTGATCTTCTCTTTCCCAAGTGAATTCAGGCCCACGCCTTGAGTTCCATTGAACCTTTACTAACTTGATTCTGCTTCTGCGTAACTTTTGTTCTTTCCAATCGGTTACTGCTATAGGTTCTTCTACGAAGTGCAGTTGTTTGTCGATGTGAATCTCGTCCAACAGCAAAATCAACGTTTCGTCAGATAAGCACTTTTTGAGGTTGGACACATGAAACGTATCATGAACTCCACTGAGTTCGGCGGGTAAACGGAGTTTATAAGCAACCGGACCGATCCTTTCCAGGATCTCAAATGGTCCAATGTAGCGCGGATTCAACTTTCCTCGCTTGCCGAAACGGGGGACTCCTTTCCATGGAGAGACTTTCAAAAGTACTCTATCCCCTACTTGAAACTCCAACGGTTTCCTTCGCACATCTGCGTAGCTCTTCTGTCTGTCGCGCGCTGTCTTAAGGCGATCCCGTATCTGAAAAATCTTGTCTGTTGTTTCTTGGATCAATTCTGGACCAGTCATTTGCTTGTCACCCACTTCAGCCCAGCACAGTGGGGATCTACACTTGCGCCCATACAAAGCTTCAAACGGTGCAGCCTTGAGGCTTGTGTGATAACTGTTGTTGTATGAAAATTCAACCAATGGGAGATGAGTATCCCAGCTACCCCCGAAATCGATTGCGCACAGCGCGCAACATATCTTCCAATGTCTGGATTGTTCGCTCGCTTTGTCCATCCGTTTGGGGATGATAAGCTGTACTCATGTCAAGACGAGTACCTAAAGCCCCTTGTAACGATCTCCAAAACCTTGAGGTGAACCGACTATCTCTATCAGAAATGATAGACACTGGGACTCCATGTTTTGAAACTACTTCTCGAATATACAATCGGGCTAACTTTTCCATCTTATCGGTTTCTTTGATCGGCAGGAAGTGCGCTGACTTAGTTAGCCGATCTACAATAACCCAGATCGTGTCGTAACCCCCAGGTGTCCTTGGCAGTTTGGTAATGAAGTCCATAGAGATTTGTTCCCACTTCCACATGGGAATTTCTGGCTGTTGAAGCAACCCTGATGGTTTCTGGTATTCAGCCTTTACCTTCGAACACGTCAGGCACTTACTGACATACATCGCGATGGCGCCCTTCAGATTGGGCCACCAATACAGCGCTTTAACATCTTGGTACATCTTGTCTGCGCCAGGATGTACGGAATACCGCGTCTTGTGAGCTTCGTTTAAAACTTGCTCGCGCAATCCTCCCTTGAGAGGGACCCATATGCGGTTAGCGAAATATAGATTGCCGTTCTCTTTAAGTTCCAAACTCTTAATCATACCCCCAAGGGATTCGTTTTTAGCAAACTCTGGTTTCAAGGCTTCTTGCTGAGCGTCTCGGATGCGGGTAGAGAGCTCTGCGCGAATGGTCAGTTTTAGAGCCTTGACTCGTAGCGTTTTTATTCGCTCCTTCCTACTTAGCGCGTCTGCTACCACATTCGCCTTTCCAGGGTGATACTTTATTTCACAATCATAATCATTCAACAATTCAACCCATCTTCGTTGCCTCATGTTTAAATCCTTTTGATCAAATATATGTTGAAGGCTCTTGTGATCCGTAAAGATTATACACTTTGTACCATAGAGGTAATGGCGCCAAATCTTTAGCGCGAAGACAACCGCTCCAAGTTCCAGATCATGCGTTGTGTAGTTCTTTTCATTGGTCTTGAGTTGGCGCGAGGCATACGCTATGACTTTGTCTCGCTGCATAAGGACACATCCGAGTCCCTGATGTGAAGCGTCGCAGTAAACGACGATGTCATCCGTCCCCTCGGGCAGAGACAAGATTGGCGCACTACATAACTTCTGTTTCAACATTTGAAATGCCGCTTCCTGATTTTCGCCCCAAACAAACTTCTTGTCTTTCTGAGTTAGCGCGGTCAGAGGTAGAGCTATCTTGGAGAAGTTCTCAATGAAGCGTCGATAGTAGCCAGCTAGTCCTAGGAATTGCCTCACCTCAGTTGGGGTTTTTGGCGCTTCCCAGTTTTCGATGGCCTTGACTTTGGAAGGATCAACGTGTATTCCTTTCTCGTTTACAACGTGACCGAGAAAGTGAACTTCTCTAAGCCAAAACTCACACTTGGAAAACTTCGCATACAACTTTTCTTTCTTCAACAATTCCAAAATCAATCTCAGGTGTTGTTCATGCTCGGCCTTGGTCCGAGAGTAAATCAGAATATCATCTATAAATACAATCACAAACTTGTCCAAATATGGTTTGCACACGCGGTTCATCAGATCCATGAATACAGCCGGCGCATTAGTTAGCCCGAAAGGCATCACTAAGAACTCATGATGGCCGTATCTAGTTCGGAAGGCTGTTTTCGGCACATCTTCCTCATGGACCCTAAGTTGGTGGTATCCTGACCGTAGATCTATCTTCGAATAATAACTGGATCCCTGCAACTGGTCAAATAAGTCGTCAATCCTCGGTAAGGGGTACCGATTCTTGACTGTCAGCTTGTTCAGCTCCCTGTAGTCAATACACATTCTGAACGAACCATCCTTCTTCTTAACAAACAGTACTGGAGCTCCCCAAGGTGAAAAGCTTGGGCGTATGAAACCCTTATCCAATAGTTCCTGTAACTGATTGGATAGCTCTTGCATCTCAGATGGAGCTAGTCGATAAGGCGCTCGAGCTACTGGCGCAGCTCCTGGGACTAAATCAATACGAAATTCGACTTGTCGCGGTGGCGGTAATCCGAGAAAATCTTCATGAAAAACTTCTGGAAATTCGCGCACTACTGGTAAGTCTTCAATTCTTCGCTCATCTCCTTTCTTCTCTACTACATGCGCCAGGAAGGCGTAGCACCCTTTCCTTAGGCACTTGCGCGCCTTTAGGCACGAAATCAGTTTTGTCGCAACTCCCCTTCTTTCCCTTTGAATCACCAAGGTTTCTTCGTTCAACAGTGGGATCCGAACCTGCTTCTCATGGCAAATAACCTCCGCGTGGTTCTCGACTAACCAATCCATACCTACCACAATGTCAAAACTTCCCAAGTCTATTGGCAACAAGTTAATATTGAACCCGTGACCTCCCATGACTATTACACATTGTTCAGTTCTTTCGTTCGCGCATAACTGCCTACCATTGGCTAGTTCTATAGTATAAGGTGTGTCTAGCCTACTGGTCGCTAAGCCTAGGGAGTCTTTAAACTCAGCGGATATAAAACTTAGGTCAGCTCCAGTATCAAATAAGACAGATGCAAAATGGCCGTTAAGCAAAAACGTACCGGTTACCACATTCGGCTCTTCTTTAGCTTCGCCCGCGCCGATCACAAAAGCTCTCCCACGAGCTTGGTTTCCCTTTTGCGGGCAATCCCGACTAAAATGCCCTGGCTTCCCGCATGCGTAGCAGTTGTCGCTCGCTCCAGCTTCTCTGATACGGCAATTCATCGTCTTGTGCCCTGGTCTGCCACATTTGGCGCATTCAATTCTTGCGCATTCACCCTCGTGGTGATACTTGCATTTGCTGCACCATGGGCGAGGCCCGCTGTATCCTTTTCGCGGTGGCTCCGCGGCCTGAATCGCATAAGTCCTTGCGCTCTCTTGCTTCTTGAACGGTGGCTGCTTGGAGTCGGACCCTCGGTGGTGAGAGTTCCACTTCCTCTTGGGATCAGAGGTTCGCTGCTCGATTCCGCGCGTAGTCAACATACCCGCACGGACCGTATCCAATGTAAGGGTGATGGCCCGCGCTACCGCCTCATCAAAGGTTGGAGGTGCTGCGGCGTTGAGCGGAACCCTAACAACAGGAGGTAACCCAAAGATATACCTCTCGATCTTCTTTTCCTCCGTGTTTGCCATGTCTGGCACCAACTGGCAAAGCTCGTTGAACCGGTTGTTGTAGGCGTCGATATCCGTTCCTACCATGGTGTGGTTCCAGAATTCCTGTTGCAGACTCTGAATTTCTGCGCGAGAGCAGAACTTTCTCATCAACATTTCCTTCAGTTCCTCCCAGGTCTTGTGAAGAGCAACTTCTCGCCCCAAGGTCTTCACTTGAAGCTTCCACCAAGACGAAGCTGCTTCTTGGAACATGCAGGTCGCGTAAAGGACCTTCTGGTTCTCACTACATCCGCTAATGGAGAGAACTGTCTCCATCTTGTCAATCCAGTTGTAGAGTCCAATGGCCCCTTCGGTACCCTTGAATGGCCAAGGCCTACAGGCCATAAATGTCTTATAGGAGCACCCTTTGTCCAAGGCTCCTGATTCGGGTTCTGGGGTCTCGTTCTCCTGACGACCCTGACTAGATTCGGCCTTGCTGGCCTCATGTGTTGCGATCGCTTGCGCGATTATTTCCGCGAGTTCCTCGGGTGTCATGGTAATTCCCTTGGCTCTAGTTGGAGGCATTCTCGCTTTAAAAGAGTGAAAATATATCAAACTTAGCGCATGTACTCTGAGCACATAATGTTCTTATCTTTATTCACTAGACACTGTGTGACCCGTGTTCCTAAGTGTGTGTATAGTTTCTTTTGAAAATATTTTCTTTGAAAAATATTTCATGCGATTCCCCAACGGTTATAGTCTAGGTTAAAACTTCTTTTCCTAGTTCGCTATAACCAGTGCTCTGATACCAATCTGTCACACCCGGCCCTGAGCGGCGGAAACAGCCGGGCGCGCCCGAGTGGGGATTGATAATTAAGCACGGGCCATTGCAAACATTCAAAGTAAGATTTTCATTGCGCATGAAATGTTTAATACAAATACATTACATTGTTTAAAAATTACATAAAAACATCCAAGTATAAAAACTGTTGAAGATTTCCACGCCATATCCCCTTGCGCAGCGGGAACAACCACGCGCATCGAAGGGATAGAACTAAAATCTTCCAAAAAGCTAGTTTTAGATGTTCAGCGTGAGGTGCTCTAAGTGTGACTCCATGCGCTACCTAGTTATCTCCTGAAAGACACGTAAAACATTTGAATCAGTATAAACTGAGTGAGTTCACAAGTTTTAGTAACTTGATAAATCGCATTGCATCATAGTCTTGATAAAAATCATATTGAAACACATTTCTGATTTCATGTCTAAACATATGCTTGATAATCCGTATGAAAACATAGATCTGACAACATATTTCTGATAAAAATCGTTCCGCGGGCTACGCGCGAACATTTCTGGGAACCGTGCTCGTCTGTGTAAGTGGCGCTGCCACTACGAGCGAAATAAGTAATACCGTCCCGCGGGTTACGCGTGAACGTTTCTGGAAAACGTGCTCGTCCATGCAAAGTGGCGCTGCCACTACGAGCTAAATAATGTAATGCCGTACCGCGGGTTACGCGTGGACATTTCTGAAAAACCGTGCTCGTCTATGCAAAGAGGCGCTGCCCCTACGAGCTAATCAATAATTCCGTCCCGCGGGTTACGCGCGGACGTTGTGCCGGAAAACAAGGCGCTCGTCCATGCAAAGAGGCGCGACCCCTACGAGCGGGCTCAATCCCATAGTACTGCCCCATTCTAGGCACTCGTCCATGCAAAGAGGTGCGACCCCTACGAGTGGGTGGATCAAACCAGCAGTCCCTACCCTTAGAGTTCCAATGGTAAAGTGATCACTTACTCGAATTCTGGCGCACATACATCGTAAACCATAGATAACCGTTTGCATTGCTCATCATGAAACATAATTTAAACACAATCGTTCGCATAACTTGTAAGTATACCATGATAAATCGTAATTTAAGTACGTGTCCCTCGCCCCGAAAACAGTTTAAAAACAGTGAAAATAGTGAAAATAGGGGCTGTGAGACTCACCTGTGGTTCTTGTTAAGGGATTAATCGAGATTCGGGTTTTCTTGGTGTTGGCCTCGGAATTGAAGGTCTAGAATACGATTAAATAACAAGAAGTATATATATTAAGATCAAGAAATAGGAGAATATAAGGGTTGGAAAGTAGATCTCAAGGTTATAATCTCGGCTTACCTAGTAACAGGATCGGAAATGAAAACAACGGATGCTTGGGAGATGATTAGTGCAAGGTTGCAGTTCTTAAGAGAGAAGTTTGAAGTGTGTTTGGGTGATAATTTGGGTTACATATTTATAGGCAAGATTCAGGGAACACAATCCCTTGCTTTAGGGGATTGTAATCTTTTCATATCTAGGTGTAATGATGATAAAGTATGGAAATTATTATTATTTATTTAAAAGTGGAGGAGTGGATTCTGATTTGATTTGGACAGGACATGCAGGTCTGTGGTTAGTGAGAGTAGGGTGGCTGACAGTTGACTTTTCATGTTACAGTATGCTTTTTCAGATGCTTTTGCCAGTGTACAGTTAAAAAGTGGAAATCTCTGAAACACGCTACTGTTTCCTTTTGGGCGGGAATAATCTCTTTACATCTGGAGAATAGACTAAGTGTTCTGCGCGTATAACTTTGTGCGCATAGCTTTCTGCGTGAAGGACATTTCTTTGCTGCGGGTAGGTTCGTAACCTTCTCGCAGTCAGGGACATTGAGTTTCATTTGTAGATTCTCCAGGTGGTCTTGGTATTTCAACATAGTGATCAGTTATGTTGAAGTCAATTCCATCTTGGAGCTTCAGACAAACTAGCTCTCAATGTTCCCGCCATGCGGGGAGGTTAGTTCCCTTTCCGCACGCGCATAAACGATTTGGGATGCACCCGCCTTAGCATCATGCGGGACGGTCAACCCATCATAAAGTTAAGTTACATGAAAACATAAAGCCAAAACACTCGCGCATGGCGCATATAACATATGCCCACGCTGGTTCTTAACGTGGCGCGCTCGCGCAGGGTGCACATAACAAATACCCGCGCTGATTCTAACATAGCGCGCTCGCGCAGGGCGCACATAACAAATGCCCGCGCTGATTAACATAGCGCGCTCGCGCAGGGCGCATATAACAAATGCCCGCGCTGATTCTATTTGCGCGCATAATATTCACAATCACCTAATTATTAGGTTGATTACTTAGTTTATAGGGTTGGGAAATTACCGGGTGTCACACTCTGGCTGCCCCAGTTAGTGTCAATGCGAACATGTGGCACCAATAGGGTAGCATCCATCCGCTTACTCCGCCAACTGCTGTGAAGTTCAACAAATGATTGCTTGGATCAGTCAACCCATTGTATTTTCCCAAATTACTCAAGATTTTGACGTTTGTTGGGAAAGGAGCGGTGGCTATTCGCGGAATGAACTTTGACTTTTCCGCGAATGTCGCGGGGCGGTATGGTTTGGTGAAGTCTTCTTCTGCATCGCTGAAGTATTCAGCATGCTTTACTAACGGCTTGGGGCGGCTAGAGGTTTCTCTACCATAGTCCCAGCTGCCATCACTCGCGTAATCTTCTTATTGAAAGATTTCCTTCTGGCGGTTATCTCGTGGGGTTCTGTGAGATAGAGTACACTGAGTGTGATAACTTCTTTCGCGGCTTTTTGCGAGTGACCGACCGGCTGACCGAGAGTTGTCTTCCAACTCTAGGTCTTGAGCGCGCCGGGGTGCTGGCGGCGGAGATGGAGGCGGTGAGTCGTACGTCACTGTTCTGGCTAGTACCTGATCTCGCCTTACTCTTCGCTCGTACTCTTCTTTTAGTCGTTGTTTCTCTTGTTGATACCACTCTTCCAGGGTGAGAATGTTTTTACCAGATCTGGCCTGGTAGGTTCTCGTTTCGTCCCCGTCGAATCTGGGAAATTCTCCGGCTCCGTCTTCTAGAGCCGGAGTCTGAGTGTTCCGTTGGATCTCAGTAACTCTGTGCCTCGGTAACTCTCCGGCCTAGCTTCTCGGACCGGGGTTCTGGTGTTCCTGCGAGGTGCAAAGTCTTCAAACCTTGGAACTTCTCCGGTTCTATTTTCGAAACCCGAAGTTCTGGTGCTCCGGCGAAGGTCGTCCGACACCTGTCCTTCATGGACTGGATCGTCCAAATTTCAGTACGACGGGACCTTGCTGGAGCAGCAAATGGCTGTTGGTTCTGACTCATCTTCAGATCACAGTGAATCAAAAAGAACCGTAAAAAACCGTGAATCTAGCTAAAACCGAATGGCGCCAATGAAGAAACACCAAGTCGAACTAGATAGTCCGATCGGGTATTTCCCCAGATGTGAGTATTCTGAAAGGTAATGAGAGCAGATCCAAGCTAATGCCTGCAAAACAGAACACCGTTGAGTCTCGTTACGGGAAGGACAAAGTGGGGGGTCTTCCCTTAACCACCCTCCGGCGTGAGAATCAGTACTGTATCTTAATCGGAAATAATACGAGTACCCGGTATATTGCGTAAGGCTTGGGAGTGTGAGTGAATACCTTGAAGAGATGATCTTCGTATTTATAGCCGAGGCTGTGGGAAGGTGATTGGTGGAGTTGTCACTGTCAAGTTATTCCCTTTCTACCTGAATGGACACGTGTCGAGCCTTTGTTGGGTGTGACAGCCTGGACCGGTTTATAGGGCGGCCATTATCTGTGTACGTCGTGGGATGGCCATTACGTGTCCAGGTGTCATCTTTCCACTGTTCGATGTCGCTATCAGGAGGTATTGGGGGAATCTTCTAGAAATAGTTTGTTACAACTGTTCTTCCGTATCATATAGGGATCATATGCATGATGAGTCCCTTGTGTTGTTTGTGGATTCCTTCCGTGGGTGCTCGCGTGGCAGTTCGCGGGTTATGATGGGGATCCACAAAGCATGTCTTGGAGGATGGCTTTACCAGTCCACGTGATCCTTGCGCGGATGTCTTTCGACGATCCTCGGATTGGATAAGTGATCCGTGAGTGGCGGATGTCTTCTGACGATCCGCGGATCGGATAGGGGATCCGTGGGTAGCTTTGCTACCCTCCTCTATACTTGTCTATGGTTTAACATTTGTTAGTGTCACATCAATCATTTTTTGTAAGATGAAAACTTTTAGGGGTTGTGTGATTTTCTCCTCACCGACCATTTTTATCCTGTCATACTGCTTGTATGTATGACACACAAGAGGGATGTGGGATGTGAATAGTGTGTGTTTGTTTAGCTTTCCAACTATTTAGATCAACTTACATACATGTTTATTTGTGGATTGCTGCAATTGGTTTTCTACGATGTCTTGGAATTCTATTTAATTGATATGGAACAATTTGATAATTGCATACTAATTACATAAATTTAAGGTTTACGTAATGATTTAAAGTAAGGTCTAGGATTAGATTTTGATTAGATTTATGATTCAAGCATAAAGCATTCATAATTGAGAATAAGTGTCATTTGACATACATACTAATGTGTTGTTAATCTTGTTTGCAACAGAATTTAAGAGTATTAAGTTCTCATAGAAGAGGATCATAGCTTGAAGAAATCTCGATATCAAGCCCATGAAGAACATCTTTTATACAGGTCCCAATCCACCTATTTAATTACACGCGTTCGTTTGTCAATTTGCATCCCTATAGAAAGAACACTGTATTCAACATATATATCGAAGTTACAGGATTTTGCATATTTGCAACCTATTATCATTAAAATCTTTCATTTAAACGATCTTTATGTTGTTCTTCGCATGATGTCATACACGTAGGCCCTTAGTTCTTCATAGTTACAAAATAGCCGCACTTGAACAATCACATCTCTTTTGTAAACTCAGAAGGAGGATTAAAGAAATCTTTATTCAATCCCCAAACATTAAAGTGAACTTCTTCAATCTTCCATTTTTCTTCAAGCGCCCTCTTATGATTAGATGACTGTTCACCGTATCTAAAGATAGTAACTGATGTTTTCCCGCTATGCGCAATATTTACACCTTCGACGTTTTTATAATCTTCAATAACCGACTCGGTGCTGGTTTCCCAAAATATGCCATCTCCGTTTTCAGGGTTCACGGATAGTAATCGTGAGTCCTCAAATTTGACCAAAAGACCCGACCTTTGGCTAAAGTAGCCCCAAATTGTGTGATGTATGATCTCGTATTTTGGATTGGACTGTGCCTCTAGATCGGATTGGCTCGTGTCGAGCTTTAATATGAAGCATTCCTCTTCGTTTATGATCTTTTCTCCTATGCATACGGCTTGAAGAAATAAGTCTCCCGTGGACTTTGGGTCCAAGCCCTACAAAATATAAGTCATACGGAAATATTTTCAGTTATGTTTGGTTTTGACTTTCATATATGTCGTTTTGACTTTCTATCCGTGATACTTTGGGTTAAAAAAGGTTTTTTTGGTGAAACATGACATTTTTGTAGGGATTGGTCATGTGTAGGTGTGTATGGGTCGGTTTAAGGCTTAAAACAAAACAAAAACCGAAATATGGTTTTTGGATTTTTTTTTTTTTGAAAAACCATTTGTTTTTTTTCTTTTTAGTTTTGCCATTTGTTTTTGAAATTTTGGTAAAAAAAAAAAAGGTCCAAAATCATGAATTTGAGTAAAACTTTGGACCTAATTTGTTTTTTTGTTAGTTAATGATTAATTGATTATTGCACATTTAGGTATAACATATTTGGATTTTGGGCTTCTTAACATCAAATGAGTTACTTTACATTCAAAAATAAAAATTATAATTCATAAATTTAATAAAAGAAAACTATTTAATTATTGCAAAATTTGGTTATATTGGCCCATTTCATTTTTTCCGGGTTCAATTCGGCTATAGATGTCGGTTCAGTTTGTTTTTACAGGGATTATTGCATGCAAAACAGAAATCGAACTTGAAGTTTGATTGTCTAGAAAACATAAAACAAACTATTGGGCTTGGCTATGTCAGTGTTTTGGTTGCAGGTCAGTTATAGCACTTACATATTTGTATAAAACTATTTATATGGTTGTACATATTAGAAATAGACATGGTCGTAGTCAAACCCGTTCTCTTTTCAACTAATGAACTTTTGTTTTACACAGTTGGTATTAAGCACAATCCCAAACTGATCCATTAATAAGTGAGCATGCTGTTAGTTAACCATTATACCTGAAGAAACCGACGAAGAGGACGAGAAGGACCTCTGTCCATTGGTCTTAGTTGGTTTGATGATTGTCTCCAAGATTTCTTACCATTGCATCCTGATATGACTTTGCAACCTGAAACGAGCAACTCTAGGCACCATAGATCCGGATTCTTTTGCCAAAGAACAAATCCGCCCCTTTCCTCTTTGTTTTGCGCCTTGACGGGTTCATCACCTTGGTAGAAATCCGACGCCTTGATCTTCACTTGACCGATTGCACATAAACTTTGTACCGAGTTTAAAGCTGGTTGTCCTCCTATCGCCGCCATGTATTGTTGTACTATGTATTTTGCTGTCGATGCTTCCTTTATAGCACACGACATTTCATTGGTTAATACATAGATGACTACTATTAACACGATACATGAAATTTATAGGTTTGGGTTTTGTATAACGGGCCGGTCAATTTTAGGTTGAATTTGCTATTGTGTTTGGGTTGGCATGACTTTATGCGAGTTGACCTAATTAAGCTGTTTAGTTATATATTTTAAATAATACGATTTGATAGTTTATCTCAAAGTTTAAAAGATAAAAGAGAAATTGATATTAAGTTGTATAGATTAAACATAATTAATTTATATTCATGTGTGCATTAATTAAATGTATGATTGATTATAAAGCAGTTTTTAGTGCATAAATATATAAAAAGAGAATTATTAGTAAAAATTGGGTCGTGTTTGTGTTGATCCAAAAAAATAATGGTGTTGTGTTTTGTTAATAATATGTTTGACATGATTTTTTGGGTTTGTATGTGATCGAACCTGCCAACCTGTTAAGATGGCCCATTTAATACCTAGAC
Source organism: Bidens hawaiensis (assembly GCF_021521415.1). NCBI lineage: Eukaryota > Viridiplantae > Streptophyta > Magnoliopsida > Asterales > Asteraceae > Bidens > Bidens hawaiensis. The sequence goes on along the minus strand of NW_027496604.1, from coordinate 72,925 downwards.
TAACTTGCATGCATGCAAACAAGCAAATTTAGATTTTACTTACGATGGAAGAATTGCGAATAGAGCTAGCACTTGAATTATCTAGTTGAATCCGAAGAGGTAGAGTAGGAGATCCAAGCATGTAAAGCAAAAAACTAAGCTCGTTGTAACGGTTAGCTATGATAGGAGACGACCATTTGTCAACCGTTTGAGCCTTCATCCACGTCGCCATGTTTTGCCATCTTAGACCAGCAGTGCTTCCCATGCGTGTAAACATCTCTTCTGGTATCGGTACATCAAGGACAGTCTCCAATGCATCTTCTCTATCGAGATTTGGGCAAAGTACCCTCATATGTACCGTTTGATTAGGCTTTGCTTTTCAAATTTTCGAGTTAATGCAAATTCAAAGGGATGAATAGCTGTAGTTCTTTGGCAATCTGTTTTTATTAATGAAGATATTAAGTGGTTTGTGTTAGAATGAGAAGATGAGGGTGTGAAGGGCTAAATCACATTTGTTCAAGGGTTGCCCTTAGTTATAGGGTATGTGTGGCCATTATTTTCATTCTGGAGTTTTTCTAGCAGTCATATGTGTGCCCTTATCTGACTGATCCATCCTTGAGTCTTTGAACCTTCTTTTTGTCCCTCTCAGATTTGTCTTATATATTTAATGCGTCGACATCATTTAAATGGATGTTTAAAATATTGTCTAAATGAACATATTAGAATTGAAACGTAAATATTATTAGATTTTAAGTTTATATAAACAAATAAACTACTGTACATCTTGTTTTAAATTTGTTACATAACACAATTATGTAATTATATGACCTTTTCTCTTGTTCATGGATCAGTGTATCTAAAATTGTATCTAAAGCACGGTGTAAAAATGCTTATACGTCTCTTAACCTTTAACCGAAATTAACTAACAACTAAACCACCACCAAATATAATTAACCAATAAGCAAGATTAACTGATTGTTGTGGTTAAGATTCTTTGATTAACCATGGTTAAAGGAGTCTCAATAACCAAGCGTTAATCGAACCGAAACGATACATGTAAAGCACGCAACCATCACTTCCAAATCAACAGTTAATGGCTAGAATAGCCTCCACTATAATATAATTTGCAGTCAACTATGTTGGAAAAAGAAATGCAACCATAACGGACTAGCCATCCATCCAAGGTGGTGGCTTATCTTGCCTCTTTTCAATTGGTTCTGATAAGTTTATGAAAGCTAGACATATCAATCTTGGAACCATTTATGAAAGCAAAGCATATCAATTTTGGAACCGATGTATTTAATTTCAAAACATAATAATTGAGCTTGGAACATCATAACCGAACCATTTTTAACGGAAAAAAATGCAATAGACAGTTAACCGAAACGACCCATAACCGCTGGCCATTCGCTTATGATTATGGTTAACAGGGCTGGCGCAATAAACGTGGAAACCTAATTCGAAATAAGAATTTGGGGGTCTTTTATGACAATTGTTAAGAAAAAAAATTGTTTAATACAAGTTTTGAACTCATGACCAATATACTTTAGTAACAACCAAGCCTACCACCACACTAATACATTACTTTTAACTAGCTAGGTGCCCACGTGATGCAGCGATGTACACAAGGTGTTAGTACGTTTGTAACCTCGCAACAGTACATGCGTAACCCGACGGTGGTATGCATTTAACGTAGCATCGGGCGTGTAACCGGTGCCAATAAACGCGCCACATAACGCTTATACGCGAACAATCTGATATGTATAAACAACGTCATCTGCATAAATGTTGCTTGAATGCGCGCAACCGGTGGCGACAATCAAGAAGCAAAGATGAAATGCACAGTAATTTCAAATAAACTACTTTTAACCCAATTCGTTTTGACGAACATGTTCCAACCCGAAACCCGTTTTGGCATGACCCCTTTCAATCTAAACCCATCCCGACATGAACAAAATAAACCTTTTTTGTATTAACTTGTTCCAACCCTAACTCGCTTCGACACCATTAGCCAAACATGCCCGACCCATTGCCGGTAATAAATGGTAATCACGTAACATGCTAGTTTTTAAAAAAAATAGCAATACCATATTCAAATTAAAGATAATAAAATGCTCGTATTTATGGTGTAATTTTTTAGAAAAAATATTAACGTGTAAAAAAGTTACAGCTGTTAAAAAGTCGTGAGGGTAGTTGGTTTAGAACGAGGGGAAAATGTGTAACTATTTAATAAATTAACAAAACTTGATTGAAGTTGAAGGATCATTATTGTAAATTATCCCTACATTCTTAAAATTCTATACATTGTTACTTGTATAATATGCAATAAGAGTGGTAACTTTTAAAATTTAAGAAGTCGCTCACTCCTATATTATATACTAGTTTGAGACCCGTCTGTTAGGGGTATTCATCGAATCGAATAACGAATTTTCAAGTAAAATCGAATCGAATAATCCGAATAATTGCTTTTTTCGCAATGATTCGTATTCGATTAAAAGCTGAACTATTAGATTCGTATTCGTATTATATGTCCAATTCGAAATTCGATTCGAATTCGTATTTGAAACTAGAATTCGAATCGAATTCGAATAAGTTCGATTTTAATTCGAATAAATACGATCTAATTCAAGTTAACCTATGCCAAAAATTCGAAAACCATAATCATAATTGCAAAACAAACATATAAATTTAAAGTAGCTGCAATACCACATAACAATAAATTCAAAACTAAAGTAGAAATAGTCTAAAATTTAAAATATTCAAAACAAGAAGTAAATAACACTCATATTAGTATAGCTAAAAAACAATAATGTTGCCAATTGAGTTTAATTAATTTGAATGGATATTTATTATTTATGCATTTGACACAAATAAAAATAAATAATTATATATACACGCACATATGTATATATAATATATGTATATATAATTTGAATTCGAATTTCGAATCGAATCGAATAATAAATCATAAATTCGTATTCGGTTCGTATTCGATTAATATACTCGAATACGAATCGAATAGAATTCGAATTCTTTAAAACCGAATTCGAATCCTAATAATCGAATTCGAATCGAATTTCGAATGTTTCGAATGCGAATCAAAATCTGAACACCCCTACCGTCTATTATACGGTAGCTCTTGAAAATACAATATTTAATAAATAATAGATATATAAGAAACAATAAACCTATTAAACGCTATTAATACACAAACGTTTGTACAATAGTATTTAAAACAACTTTAAAGTAAAAGATTATTATAAATATTAAATATTTGAAAAAAATAGGTAGTAAATATTAAAATAACAAATTTTGAAGCATAAATTTTAATAATGGTAAATATTATTTTATTAATTACTATTATAAATTTGTGAAAAATAGTGAGATTTAAAGTGAAAGTCATAAGTGACAAAACTTGTAGCTTTTTATTAGAGAGTATAGATAGATATAGATAGTAGAGATATAGATATACTATGCGCCATTATATATAATATATCTTTATATAATGTTTTTTTTTTAACTTTGAGGCTTTAATTAAATGTGAGCCTAAAATCCTAATTTATTTTCGTTGACCCACGGGTCGGCCCTGATAGTTAAGCCCCCATAACCGAACCAAACCAACTTTGCGCACCCCAAATATTCGAGCATACACTTGGGTGATCGCAAAGAAGTTTGAATCATTTGACCAAACTCGGGTTTCAAACCATGGTTTTAATGTTTCACGAAAAATCACAAAAGAAAATCTAAACCAACCCACTATGTATGTGATGATACAGCAAGACAGGGATTAAACAGCCACATAGAAAAGGGAAGCATTTGGATTTATTGTTATTACCAAGTAATATTACTTTGATCACTCTTTCACTTAAAAATTTACTATTATAATATATAAAAATGTATTTGTGCCACTTGGCATCTATTTGAACCATATTTGTGCCATTTGGCATTTTTTTCAATCATTCAAACTTAATTATTAATTACTAATAACTAATTAGAAAATAATAATTATAAATTTACGTATTCAAAAGCTTTCCATTTATGTTAAATTTTATTATATTAACTTTTAAATATAACATCCTAATTACCAAGGTTCTGTTATATCATTTCAAAAATAAGAAAATGTTATGAACCTTATATATACGACACCATAAGTTGATCATTAATTTTAATATTTTTATATGATTTTTCCATCCCTTTTGTAATTCTCTGCAAGTTTCAACCACGGACAATTCCTTTTAAAATAATCAATATTAAATAGGTTTAACATTTTTCATCCCTTTTACCATCCCATTTTAAACGAAGGGACGCATATATTCTATTCATAATGTATGCTCTTCATATCTAAAAATGATAATTCACCTAATATTCCAAACCAATAAAATGATTCTTAATTAGTATCACATTTTGTTTTTTTTTTACATTCTGTGGTTTACACTCTGTTTCAATTTATTCAATTCCTCTTATTAATATACATAAACTTTGAATTGTTTGTTTAAACATGATTTTGTTCAATATTCACGCCGCATAACATATGTGGCGTATATGTTTGAATAAAAAAATATACGTTCACAAATATATAGTCATGTGTAGTATGAATATTATTTTCTAATCATTATATAGTTTAAAGATGACTATCAATATACATATTAATATGACTATGTCATTATTAATGCATAATATTTCATGTTTAGGAGAATAAAATTAACAAATATAAGTTCAATCCTTTTAAATAAACCTTAAAAAAAATTTCATACACAAATTAGACGATTCCAGTTTTCTCTGTTATTGCTCAGTGTAAACTTTGTTCATATATGTTTAGTTGTTTGAAATCCCAATATCATAAAATATATATATATATATATATATATATATATATATATTGTAACCACTAACCACATGTTAATAATGGTAAGATCTCTATATGTAGAGTTACTATTATTATTATTATTTTTTTTTTTTTTTTATTAACTCCTTTAACATTAAAACCACATGTTTATTTCAAATTATTCTTTAAGCTGTTTTGTATATTTTTTTTCTTCAGTTTATTAATATGATACATTTAAACATGTCTATTTTGGCCTTAAACTATAAAGCCATGTCTAAAAATCAAATATTCACGCTAAGGTATTTCTAAAAGCAATGATACTAATTTATAATTTTGGCAAGTACATTTTTATATTATAGTTAAATCAATTAGTTTAATTCTATATCCAAAGCAATCAAAATTACAATTGACAATTTGGTTTTTGCGGTTGACGTGTCCAAACTTTATTTTCAGACGTTTCAAATTGTATATTTTAATGTGCAAATGCAATTATTTATATTACATAACCATTTAACAATACTCAAACGTATACATGGTTTAACTTTATTTTTTCTTGTCATTGTAATTGTAATTGAATTATAGTTTAAAATAAGTATATTGGTTATTCTGACCCTCTTGAAAGACGAAAAGCATGAAAACTCTATTTAGATACCAGAATATTATAGTATAAGGTCATGTCTAAAATATCAATTGCCCTAATAATCCTCAGCCAATGAAGTTTCTAATAGCAACAACAATTTAGATTGCAAGATTTATAGTTACAATATTAATATTACAGTTATAACAGTTGTTTTGTTAATGTATCAAAAATATTCAATTTGAGCATTAATATATTTCATCCTTTTGTAGTTGTCGTCTAGAAGTCACTTTTCAGACGTTTCAAATAGCATGCCACATATTTTTCTTGTGACCTGCACATGAAATTATTTTTATTGAATAATCATTTAATGACGCTCAAACATGTACATGGTTTTAACTATTTCTTGATATTTTAATCGATTTACAGTTTCTAATACGAATATTGGTTATTCCGACCCTGTTGAGAGATGAAATGAGCAAAAACTCTACTTGGATACTAGAAAATCATATTATAAGGTCATGTCTAAAAGATCAAACGCCCACTGCCCGTATACCTGAAGGTTCTAATAGTAGCCATACTTGAGATTGTAAGAGATGAATGAGCATTCATGGGTACTACATATACACCTCCTAATTATGCACTGTCACCTCATTTTTGCTCTCAAGCACTCACAAACCACAAAATTACTAGGAACACCTACTACAGTTAGTTTAAAACTTTTTGTTTGTTTTTTAGTTCTCCAAGTACAATAAATGTCAAAAATGAATTAATTTTATGTTGCAAACCTTTGTCATGGAATGAAGTCGTGCACCATACCCACATAGGATGGTGGCAATGTTGCCATGTGGTTTAGATCCACGCATCATACCCATATTGGTGCGCCGTCCTCTCTAAGATTTACAATTACAGTTTCTACATTATCGTTATAACAAATATTTTGTTAATGCATCCTAAATAATCAAATTAATTAGTAACATATTTTATCTTTTTGTAGTTGTATCAAAACTCCATTTTTAGACGTTTCAAATGGTATGCCACATATTTTCCTTTGAAATGTGCAAATGCAATTATTTTTATTTAAATAATCATTTAATAATACTTAGACATCATTGTTTTAACTTTAATTTTTCTTGCTATTGTAATTGCTTTAAAATTTGTTGTAGTAGCATTGCCATAAGAAAAGAATGAAAATTCTATTTGGATATAGAAAATCTGATATAAAAGCAAGAACGACAACAAGTTTGAAGATGTTATTGTCATCGAAAAATATAACTCGAATTCCATACTGAGAAAGAAAATTTGACATCCGGTTTATGATTTACATATGATGATAGAATCTTCCATATTCCATAGTATCTATCCAAATAAATATCAATCAGTTTCATCTTATGATGTTAAGGTTGGTTTGATATTATAAAATTTTATTTACAAGTAATAAAATACATAACATGGAAATCTACAAGCAAGGACTCCACAAAATGCAATTGTTAATATATACATAGAAATATTTAAAGATTTACGAAGCTCAACATATAATTTTTTTCATTTCGTGTAATTTCTAATTCATTCTACCTTTTGATATATCTTTATATTAATTTTTTAACATGTTTTTATGTATTTCACGTTGTGAAGTTATTTTAATAAATTCATTTATTCTAACCCGTGTGTCACACGGGTACCTAACCTAGTCTAATAATACATAAAAAGACAGATATGCCAATATTATTATAGAAAAATACAACTTTGTCCTTTAGTTTCATGATAATGGCACTTGAACACCTTTGTTTCCACTCTGCAACTCAACATCAATATTTTTTGACTTTTTTACCCTTGTGAAAATCTGCTCCATCTCCTCAAGTGACCTCCCTTTGGTCTCAGGCAAGAAGAAGTAAAAGAAGATCCAAGCCAAAACAGACATGCCTGCAAACATGAAGAATGCCCCTCCAATGGTGATTAGATTTATCAGGGACAAAAAGGTCATTGACACAGTTGCATTAGTAACCCTATTCACAGCCACCCCAATACTGGCCCCTTGAGCCCTTAACTTCAAGGGAAATATCTCAGAACTATAAACCCATGTGACTGGTGCAAGCCCAATTGAAAAGAACATTACATATATGTAACATGTAGCTATACTTAACCAAAGTGCCCGTGTTACACTTTGGTCATGGGACTCATGTACTATTGTCAAAGCAAACTCTAATCCTAATAAGGCAACAATCATCCCTCCAACACTTGTTAATAGAAGTTTTCGTCGTCCGGCCTTTTCAATAAAGAAAGTGGATGCGGTTATGAATATAAGTTTCGTGACCCCGACTCCTATAGTAGCTAATAAAAGCTTGTCTCGGCTTGTAACCCCGGCTTTCTTGAAAATCTTTGGGCTATACAAGATCACCGCTTCGATCCCAGTTGCGTGCTCAAAGAAATGAATCCCAATGGCCGCGAGTAGGACCCACCGAACCTGTGGGGTTGGTCTTAGTGGTAATTCTTTCCACACACCGTGGCCACGCGTGTTTTGTTTGACCGTGACAAAATCATCATTACAGTCAGGCTCAATCCCAACTGCTAGCTTGATGTCCAACAGCCGGGATTGAGCTTCTTTTTTAGTGTTTGACACTTTTACCAAAACATGTTTGGCGTCCCTAAGGCGGCCTTGCATAACGAGCCACCTTGGGGACTCTGGCATTCTAAGAATGCCGAAAGCTAACCCTAGTGATGGGATAGTTGCCATCAAGAACATTAGCCTCCAACAAATATTGGAGGGTAACTTTGAGAAAAAGTAGTTAGATATATAACCTAACAAAATCCCTAAGCCAATGCCGATTTCTGGTAACGAAGCGAGGATCCCCCGGGTGTTGGTGGTAGCGATCTCGGCTGAGTAAACTGGGGCGATCACAAGAGCAAACCCGACCCCGATCCCAGCCACGCATCGTCCAATTAAGAGGACAACATAGGAGGGGGCAAATCCCATTAATAAGGTTCCCAAAAGGAAGATTGTGGAGGCCAAAGATATGGTGTACCGACGACCTATGTGATCAGAAGTTCTGCCCGCGCTTAGAGCGCCAATTAAGGCACAAAAGTTGATGATTTCGGCAAAGATTTGGATTTGTGCATCATTGATTTTAAGATCATCTTTGATAAATATAATCACTCCGCTTGTAACACCAGTCTCTGTAAATAAATATATTATTTACCGGTTGTTAGAAAACATAGAAGTATAAAACAAACAAGCAGCTACAAGCTGATGTATGTGTGTAATTTTGCATGTGTGCGTATAACGTATGCATTTATATGTGTTCAAGCGCAGACCTGTAAATGAATCAATCGTTTAAAAAATGTTCGGCACAAAATTTGTGTATTTAATTAATAAATGAACAAACATGAACGTATTTTTTGTTCATTAATTAAATGAACTATCACAAGCAATCATGTCCTTTAATTTATGTTTATTTATCTTCAGCCGTTTTTATTTTGATGTTGATCAAAATAAAACAGCTAATGAACTTAAATTAAAGGACTTGACTACTATGATCGTTCGGATTTTACTGTGTGTTTGTCAGGACTTATCTACAAGTGAAATGAAACTGGAGTAGAAAATAGAAAATGAACCGACAATATATGGGCTAAAAATTAAATGACCTAATAAATAAATTATATTTTATCAATTATTTTCTTATTTTTCTTTCACGGATGACATGGATGTTCCTTTAACTTATTTTCTGTCTCTGTTTTTTTCTATATGAATTTTTGGATATAATTAGTTTTTTCTGATAAAATTTCGGATATAATTAATTTTTTCGATATATAATTTTGGTTGATATACTAAACCTATACGAATTTGGTTTTCGATTTTATTTTCTATTATTTGAATATAATTTCTAAGTTACAATATACTATTGCTTACTGTATGTGATTTAGAAATCCATGCATATAACTTTTTCATATTTTGTTACTAAGTTTATGCATAGAAATAGGCGAAATTAGGAGTTGATCTTAGGTAAACCAATTAATATTATTTGAAAGAAGTAAAAAGATAATAATTAATGAAAGGCCCGTAAGTTTAAACCATGTATGAATGTAAAGCATTGCTATTGTGACGCTCCAATTAAAAACTTTTATAAAATTTTATGGCTTAGGTTATTCATACACTAAAGAGGTTATTCACACACCAGGAGGACCTATACGAGGTCGTATAGGCCTCGTATATGCCCTATACTACTCGTATAGATGTAGTGTCAAGTCATTTTTGGTCAGGAGTGTCAGTTTTCATTTATTTGCATCGTATAGTCCCTATACAAGTTGTATAGATATACAAGCCGTATAGGGCTATACAACTTGTATAGAGTCTATTTGACTTATATAGTATTTTTATTTTTTAGATTTTTTTAAAATTACAAAATATTAAAAATAGCATCCGAGCTGTTTACAAAATAGAAACACGTAATTTAAAAGTAAATATTTCGCTATATACATAAAAACATACGAACAACATGAGTGTTTTTGGGTAACGACTTTTTATATGTGGTCATGCAATCCATTTTGGTTGACCCCCATGTGAGTTATCTAAGCTTTTGAAATATAACTGCCATAAAAATAATTACGTTTGTCAATGCCTTTATAAAAGACATGCAGTCGATCTGTATGAATCATATAGACCATATACGGCTCGTATAGGGTCTATACGAACAAGAATATCTATACGACTCGTATAGGGTCCATACGGCTCGTATAGACTACAAAAAACTGTCATACTGTCACCTCCATACGCATGTTAATAAGTTAGGCCTATACGACTCATATTTTATTAAACCTGAATCACATAAAACATCAAGTCTCTCACTTGACATTCCACCCTACCACCACTAGCTCATTAAAAATTTGTTGTTAAATATATTAGATATTTATTACAGTGGGTTACGACACATTGGGGAGGAGAAAAATCTTTGACCTATACCTCCCTATCCACTAAGCATTAACGAATATTATTATCGTAATGATTATTTTTTAATGACAAATCAAATATTTTATTAAAATATCAGAACTGTTGAACTAGCAAGATACTAGCCTAGCATATATACAACCACCGAGCAAACATACATCTCCACCTTACAAGAATAACAAAACACCCACAAAGGCTCCCGTTTACCCATCCCTTGGGTATGGTATACTGTCATTTTACATAGTGTCACGTCAATATCACATTACATCTCGCTTCATTCTACCATCTTTTATAATATCATAGAAATGGTTAATAATTCACTACTTTCTTACCTTTTCAAATAAAATAATATATATATATGTATGTGTATATATATATATATATATATATAACTAAGTCTAAGACTAGTGTAATATAATTAAAATTAATTTTATTTTGTTTTTAAAGTTGTTAATATAACTACAATTAAAACACAAAATATTTTGATATATTTAAAAACATTTCATTTAGTAGGTTAAACTAAAAGAACATCGCATATATTAAATTATATAAAAAATATATATTTAAAATATTAAATAAACATATTATATTAATATAAAAATATAGATACAATTCGATAAATAAAAATAAATATAAAAATAGATAACATCACCCACCTAACTCCATCTTCATCTTTTCTAACTTTCCATCTAATTCTCTGCAACCTTTCTTCCACATCTTCTTCTTTTCAAACACCTTTGGCTATTGCAACTCACCATTCAACAAACCCTTAACCTTTGTGCTATAGTTACTAAAAAAAAGCTCAAAAGCTTTCAGAGTTTCAGCAGGGAAATAAGCGGTGAAATTTCAACAATAACTTCACCGTTGGGTATCACCGACTACACCAGGGCGATGATTGCCGCCGACACCGCTTGCCATGTCAGCCGTTGAACGGCAAACCAAGATCCACACCGGACAGTCTTACAAGTTTCAACTCATCAATATCAAATACTCCACCTTTCTCAATTAACATTCAAATTCTTTGATCTATTACAAAACCACAAATAGCTCAAGGCCTTAATTATACCCATCATGTTATTGGCATGCGCCAGTTTTTCGTTTCTTTTTTTTTTTTCTTTTCAAGTACTGTTGCACTTCTTGTCTTCCACAAGCACCACATAACTGCTAGACACCCTGCTTGAAACACTTTTATTTTCTTAGAAGATAACCAATAGCGTTTATGAAGTTCTAAAATATCACACGTCGAGAAGGCAAGAAAAAAAAGGCAGTAACTTGCACTAACTTGCGATACAATGCCACAACTCTTGAACAAACATGCAATTAAATTTCCGATGATTATAGTAATAATAATCGAAAAGTTTAAAAACATGACAAAACGTGTAAAATTAAGATAATCAATAAAGTATTATTTTAAAAATAACTCTATACTTTTAATAATATAATTATAAGAAATTATTAAACCTTTGCAATTTTAAATTTTAAACAAATTAAGAGATGCAATACAAATTAAGTAAATAAATTTAGTGATTAAGTTTACCTAACTATTACACAACGAATGACCAAACAATAGAAAGTTAGAAACCTAACTTATTTACATCTTTAAATGCAAAGCAAACAACCAACTACTCAAATAAATCTAATGCCAAAATGTGCTCTTCTAGATAGTTTCTTAATGCCTTCTTTTTCTATATACAAATTCATAAATACGTAATGAAAATATGACTTTTATATACAAAAATAGTATTCTAAACCACGTGTAATGGGGCGCTTCCCAACCCCAAGCATCGCCCTTGGGGCGCTTTTGTTGGTGGGTGGGAGGGGGGAGGGGCTTTCCACAAAGCGTCGATAAGGGGTAGAAGAGAAGGAAGATGATTGGTGTGTCGTTTTAATTATGTTTGATTAATGTCTTTCAATCAAAGATTGAGAAGAGAAAATGAAGTTGTGGACCTTAACCATAGAGAAAAGGCTGGAGAAAGAGGAAGGCAGCTGGAGAAGAAGTAGTTGCAGGCATTAGGGTTAAACATTAACCTATTTTCTTTTATTTGAAACATAAATGTTATATTTTTGACCCTTAAATTTATAATTTTTAAAAACTTTTCCTAAAACTTTATCTTTTTACAAATTTTAAGTTTTATTTCTTATGATTGAATTTAATGAATTTTATTTTATTTTATTTAATGAAATTTTATTTCTTTTATTCTTATTAACAATGAATAATAATAATAATAATAATAATAATTAGCTAATGATCGGGAGGAGCTCAACCCATTACCCCTACTTTAACCAAAATGCTCATATGGTAACGTGACGTCACATAACGCAAAACGTCTTATAAAAGCTCCATCCACTACACATGTTCTAACAACATACAAAAGTCTAGCAAACTTAGCCATCAAGAAGCAAGAATAAGATTATCTACATCCTATCACAGGACTCAAGGTCCGCACAAAAAGGAAAATTTATCACGTTCCAATGTCATTCATCATCGTAACCTTTCCTATCAACCAACTTTGGTGATTCTTATAGCCTTCACTTATCCTTTTTTTTAAAACATCCAACAAAAAAACTATTCAATTAAAAACTAACAAGATGATAGACCGATCAATTTAAAAAACAAAAAACACACAAAAAAATGGCATCCAAAAAAACTAAAAACAAACGCCTACCCAACACCCATCGGGCCTTAATCGTTACAAGCGAAAACTATACCACTCCTCCAAGATAGCCCACCTAGTCTCGTTTTATTTTTTATCCAAAGATAACCCAACACTTTTATCTTCTCAATCAAAGAAGGCAAATAAATCGGAGACCCAATGTCTTTCATCATCATAACCTTTCCTATCAACCAACTTTGGTGATTCTTATAGCCTTCACTTATCCTTTTTTTTTAAACATCCAACAAAAAAACTATTCAATTAAAAACTACCAAGATGCTAGACCGATCGATTTAAATAACAAAAAACGCACAAAAAAATGGCATCCAAAAAACAAAAAACAACCGCCTACCCAACACCCATCAAGCCTTAATCGTTACAAGGAAAACTATACCACTCCTCCAAGATAGCCCACCTAGTCTCAGTTTATTTCTTATCCAAAGATTACCCAACAATTTTATCTCCTCAATCAAAGAAGGCAAATAAATCGGAGACCCAGAGTGGACTAACTCACATTCCATTTTTCCACAAACACCTAGTTGCAATTTGACAAATTGCATGGATCACCTTAGCTTTCAAGATTATGTGTAAGAGTATTCCCAACTCATCCCCTAAAATTATGTGAGGAGAGTTTGTAAATTATAGGATGAAGTTGTGAGTGGTTGTGAGTGTAAATTATAGGATGAAAAGAAAAAAAGGTAGTGATTTTTTTGTAAATTTGGGAAAAGGTGGTGATTTTTTTTTTTGTAAATTACATGGTGGATAGAGAAAACTGTAATGATAAAGGTATAATAAAATATTATTTATAGATTATCTTTCCTAGTAACAACGCTATAGGTTGGGAATGCTCTAAGTCCGAACATCCTGAAAACTGAAAAGGAATATACTGGGCAATTTACACCAAAGCCCACTTACACTCCACATTGTTTGGGCGAGGCCACATGAGACAAATATATGTTCAATCGATTCTTCCAACTCTCCACAAATCAAACAATATAGTGATATAACCTAAATATTTCTCCTTTTTAATGCATCAAAAGTAGGCAACCGACCTAGGACCGCGTGACACGCCACAAACCCAACCTTCATCGGAACAAACCAATTCCACTCAAACTTGAAATCTGGACCTGTAGGACTTTGCCCAAGAATGCTAAACTTCTAACCGAAAAAGCTCCAGATGTATCAATAGCCCAACCAACATAATCTTTTCCCTCAACTAACCCCACCTCTTGACACATATGATGCAGACTACGCAGCTCATTAACTTCCTCCCTACCAACTGGATTTCTAACCCACTCCCAAGCTCCACATACCCAACCATCTAGCACATACAATCTGCCAGCCACCATGCATGCTTTTGATCTTTCAATGGAAAATAACTTTGGAAATTTAATTCCCAATGGAACCTCACCAAGCCAACAGTCGAGCTAGAACCACGTTTTTTTTACCGTTTTTTATGACACGATGGAAGTATCTATTTAGCTCAATTACAAAAATTTTTAAAACAGAGTCAATTTTTACAATTCAGACTCCACAGGCTCGGAGACGATAACCTTGCCGGGATGGCCGAACACGAACGAGAGGAGTGGTGAAACATCCAGACACCCTTTCACCACAGACTTCCTTTCTCATTTTTAAACCGCTACCACCATTTTTGATACGATCATAAATTATTTAAGTTTAATATATTAATTAGGTTTATCTTTTATTTATTTTTCTTATTGTATTATAATTAGGTTCACAAACTTAAAATCTTCTTATTACTTGCAAGGATAAACCCATAATAGAAAAGAGCTTTTATTAAAGCAAACAAAAGATGGAATCAACAAAACGATCTAAGCAACAGCTAACAAACAACAACATCAATCATCATCGTGATGAATGATTATAATCGCTCAAGAACACGAAATAGACGATAAAAAATGCAATTGCAAACCCTAGATCGTAAAACCAAAAACGAGGCCTGGAATTATATAATAGATAACAATTTTGATATAAAACCAGAATGTCGAACGGCTGATGACGCTATGGTAGATTTGATGTAGATTTACTTCTTGAGTATTGAGAGAGTGAAACTTTAAACGCAGATCATCAACTCTGGAAGATGATGCTGTCTCTTTTATGCTTATCGATAGCAACAACTTCAGCCCACAATCCTTAAGCCCACAACCAAACTACTACAAGCCCAAAGCCATCTTGCTTGCATCCAAGCCCATTTATCACCGAACAAGCCCATATGCAAAATACACAAAGTAAATTTATTTTTTCCTACTATTATGTCTTTGGTTTTCCTATAAAATTGTTATATTTGTTTGAGAAAAAGAATAAGAAAAATAATCAGAAAATTGTTTATATTTCGGTTTCTCTTCTTCTCTTTTGTTCTTGGAGCCTAACCGACTCCATGGCTCTATTGGGAGATTGACCATCTTGAATCGATCTTTATCATCATTCATCGTCCTTATGCTTCCTTCATCGCGCGAAGACCTCATCATGTCCATAGTCGACAAAATCGATTAGTTATTGATTCAGAAAAAATTAATCGCCACCTAACAAGCCACCTTAGCTAAGTGCAGTTTGACTTTCTCACTACCACCATGAACCAAATCACTGCTAATCTTACCGTCGCACTCGCCAAAACTTCTGACACCTTCTCAGTGATAACTGACCCAAAACCAGCCCTTACACCCCTAATCCTGGCACCATCATCACCACCCATAACCGCTTCAGATTCCGCACCATCACCAAAGCTCGATTAGTGCCTTATCGCTACACATCTTATCTACTCATCACCATCCAACCCCAAAACAGTTATTGTTTCAAACTCACCAACAAAAGTAACCTTAGCAGCTCCATTAACACTATCACCTAATTCAAAGGCTTCCACAAAACCCACACCATCAGCTTCTACAATCATCCTTAAACCGGGCCCAAATACAAACAAATGCACTCGCATCAGTGCCAAAAACAGCACCATTCGTGGTTCCATCCTGGCCGAATCAAGTCATGAAATCGGTATCTATTGAAAAACTAATGAACCCGTTAGCAGACGCAACCGGAAGACGGGAGTGGCGGCCGCCGTGGAAAGCGGTCAACACCGCCCCGTTTAATGTAGTCCGACTTGAATGGCGACCACCATGAAAACGCTTTCCGTTCTTGAGGACAAGAACGTTTTGAAGGGGTTAGGAATTGATACGATCATAAATTACTTAAGTTTAATATATTAATTAAGTTTATCTTTGTAAGGCCCCGATCCCGGTGCCCTACATTGGGTGTTGGATTTACTCATAAACACAGTTCTAAATATCAGAGTGAATTAAAACTTTCGCGGAATAATTAAAACTTCAAACATCATATTACAAACCATCAAATCTTGTCTTAACAGAAGTTAATTTTTCTTATACACAATAAATAGTCTCAACATAAAACACAAAACACCGCATGACTCTTTCTTCTTTCGATGCCAGTCTTCCTTTGAATGCCATGTGTCCCGTCTTAAGCAACCTGTCTCATTCTACTCTCTTGCGTGCATACTAATAGTCAACTACGTTGCATGAGTTCTAGTTTAACAAATTACAGGATTATTCTTACACATTTATCTTACACGTTTGTACCTATAGGTACCGTTCTTACTTTTGTCCTGTACTTGTCCTCTTTCATCTTACATACACATTATGTTATTCTTTCATTTATATATATTTATTCTTACACGTTCTTTCATTTTCATCCAAAGATCATTTTGCACTATTCTTACATTATTTTTACACTTTCTTACACAACATACAGTTATTCTTACACTTTTCCTAACTGTGGTGGCCATACTTTGGTGTCCACCTGTTGGTCCCTCATTACAGTGTTTGAGGATATCTAAAGCTTCCTTTCCTGACATGCACCAACAGATGACCTGATCTGTACCTATCTTCAACGGGTAAGGATCTTCCCATAAGAAAAACTTAAGATCGGAGATGAACTTCTTTCGTTGCTGATGAATTAGTCCTTTTCTCATGATTCTATAAGCTAGGTAGTTTACAAAATCAGCAAAAAAAGGACTTTCATCCTCTTCTTCCATGATTGATTGGATATGCATAAGAACTTCATGAGGAAAGTTATCATTGATAAATATCTTATGTAATTCTTTTGAAGCTGGGAATTCCAATCGTGAAAGATGGTCTACAGCAAAATTTTCTGCTCCTCGCTTATCATGCACTTCTATGTCAAATTCTTGGAGTAGTAGAATCCATCGAATCAATCTGGGTTTTGCATCTTGCTTGTTAAGTAGGTATCTGATAATGGCGTGGTCGGTGTAAACTATGGTTTTGGAAAGGACAATGTAGGACATAAATTTTTCAAAGGCAAAAACTATGGCTAATAACTCTTTTTTTTGTTGTGGTACAATTTTCTTATACATCATTATGAGTTTTACTAGCTTAGTAAATTGGATGAAAGTGATTTTCTTTGCATTGGCCGAGTACGGCTCCAACTGCATAATCGCTTGCATCGCACATGGATTTCAAATGGAAGGGTCCAATCGGGTGCAATCATGATTGGTGCGCTGACAACTTTGTCCTTCAAGATGTTAAATGCATCAACGCATTCTTCAGAGAAGATGAATGATGCATCTTTCTCTAGAAGTTTGGTCATAGGCCGAGCAATTTTTGAAAAGTCTTTTATGAAACGACGATAAAATCCTCAGTGATCTAGAAAACTTCTAATGGCTTTGACTGAAGTTGGTGGCAGAAGTTTGGAAATGGTTTCTATTTTTTCCCTATCAACTTCTAGTCCTGATTGAGGAATTTTTGACCAATAACAATGCCTTCTTTAACCATAAAGGGGTATTTTTCCCAATTGAGCACTAGATTTACTTCTTCACATCTAGTTAGCATTTTGTCTAAGTTTTTGAGGCAATGATCGAAGGAGTCTCTGAAGATGGAGAAATCATCCATGAAAACTTCTATGGATTGTTCAATCATTTCATGGAAAATAGCCACCATGTAGCGTTGAAAGGTGGCTGGAGCATTACATAGTCCAAAAGGCATTCTTCGATACGCAAAGGTACCATAAGGACACGCAAACGTGGTTTTCTATTGATCTTACGGAGTAATAGGAGTTTAGAAGTATCCAGAGAATCCTTCAAGAAAGCAATAGAACATTTTTCCAGCCAGTCGTTCAAGAATTGATCGATGAAAGGAAGTGGAATGATCTTCTCGTGTGGCGTCATTAAGCTTCCGGTAGTCAATGCATACTTACCAGCCTGTGATGGTTATCATCAATCAACTAGCCTTTCTCGTTTATTACGACCGTCATTAATCCCTTCTCTAACCTAAGGTGAATCTAAGATTGGGTAGATTGGTCCGGCATCAAGAAGTTTGATAACTTCCTTCTTCACCACATCTTGCATGTTGGGGTTAAGACGCCTTTAATGTTGGACCACGGGTTTGTACTCTCCTCCATGAGGATTTTGTAGGTACAAAAGGAAGGATTGATGCCCTTTATATCCATGATCTTCCATGCAATGGCCTTCTTATGGTGTTTTAAGACCTTAAGAAATTTTTCCTTTTCTTCTTTGATAAGGTGAGATGAAATGATTATATGAAGTTGGGAATCTCTTTCAAGAAAGGCATATTTGAGATGATTTGGGAGTTCTTTTAACTCCAAGGCTGGTGGTTCCTCTATGGAAGGCTTTGCTTTTTTATTGCATTTTGCAATTTCATAGACTTCTTTTAATGTATCTTGACTGATGTTGTCTGCAATTTGATTTTCTTCTTCTTGAATGGGTTCGGGAATAGGTTCAGCTATGATTTGGGTGTCGAGTGCATTGGTGATGGTGGACTCTCTCACATAACAACTCACGATGGAATCGATAATTTCAACACAGTATAATGCATCATCATGATTTTGAGGGTATTTTCCTATGCCAAAAGTGACAGCCTCATCATTTACCCTAAGCATGAGTTTGCCCGTGGGATCATCAATGGAAGCCTTTGCAGTGGCTAAGAAGGGTCTTCCTAGAATTAGAGGTGTACTTTTATCCTCTTCCACATCTAGAATTATAAAATCTACTAGGAAAACAAACTTGTCGATTTTGACAAGCATGTTCTCAACAATGCCCTGAGGATATTTAACGGATCGGTCAGCTAACTGAATGCTCACGCGGGTGGGCCTTGGTTCTCCTATCCCTAGTTTTGCAAAAACCGCATAAGGCACTAAATTAATACTAGCTCCTAGGTCGGTCAGGACATTGCTAACAAACAAATTTCCTATAAGACAAGGGATAGTGAAGCTCCCTAGATCAGTCATCTTTGGTGGCAGTTTGTTTTGAAGAATAGCTGAGCATCCCTCGTTCAATGTGACATGCGAGAGTTCCTCCAGCTTCCTTTTGTTTATAAGAACTTCTTTAAGAAATTTGGCATACTTCGGCATCTGAGCAATAGCTTTAGCAAAAGAGATGTTGATATGGAGTTGTTTGAAAAATTCTAGAAACTTTCCGTACTGGGCTTCCAATCTCTCTTGCTTCAGTCGTCAAGGATACGGGATAGGTGGAACATAGTTTCTGACTGGTTTCTTTGGTTGTGCGATACTGGCTGGGTTTATCCATTCTTGCCCCTTTTCAGGAATCTCGTTAACTGGTTCTAAAGATGAGTTTACAGTAATGGCTCTGCCACTTCTTAAGGTAACAACGTTTTTTGTTTCATCCAGATTAGTAATGGTGTTGCTTGGAAGGGTACTGGGTGGTCTTTCAGACAATTTTCGGGCAATCTGTCTGATTTGAGTTTCTAGGTTCTGCAATGATGCTTGTTGGCTTTTGAGGTCAGCTTCATGCTTTAGTAGTACTTCGTTGATTTAAATGGCCCTTAAGTCGGCTTTCTGTTTTGCCTCCATGGTTTTAGTCATAATTTGAGTTAGCATTTCTTCAATTTTTGAGTTTTTCTAGAATTTATTTGTGACATTTGAGCCAAAACAAGGTACACCTCAGTACGTATTTACCGATTAAGCAAATAAACGTCTTTTGCGTAACAAACGAACGATTAATAGAACGGGTCGGGTTATGACCCAGATATCTCGGGGGGGCCATCTATAAGTGATATACGAGCTATACAAGCTAAAATATTAGAAATATGGTCTTAGTTTGATAGCAAACAAGTTAAATGAAAATATGCTCGTTTAACTACCCGCTATAGATTTAAACGCGAAAGATAGTTACAAACCAAGCATTGTATCATCTGATAAGCCGAAAAAGACTTACCAAACACTTATTTGAAATGTTTTAAGCGATCCGTGAAAATATTTTTGATTTTTACAAATATATAGTATGTTTTTATAATTTTACACAAAACTAGCCGAAAAACACTCGTTTTCGCGCTATTTAACGCACCTGATAAGTTTTTTGCGCCAAAAACCGAACCCGAACTAAATTTGGATTGGGCTTTTCGTATTTGGGCTTGAGAAATCAGAAACTTGGGCCAAAATGGGCCCAAGGTGGGCCCATGAACTTCCGATCGCAGCTGCCCCCCAACCCCCCCCCCCTTTTTTTCCTTTCACATATAAACTAGATTTGAGATATTTTTACACATATTTTCAAACACAACTTCTGGAACTCTTCTTCTACAGACAAAACCAGCAAGAAAACTAGGTAAAAACCTTATGATTAATCGATTTTTGATTCGTTTAAACTCGTTTAACAACATATAAACATGTCTTGATTGTTAAAAATCATAGTTAACCATGTAAAACTCTCAAAAATCATTCAAAAACATACTTTGAATTTAACTAGTTTCAAATCAGAATCATGATCTTTTTTGGCCATAAACACGGATTAAAGGGTTGAAACGGCGTTTTTACGGTTCAAAAGTTCGTTTTTGTGCACTAGCCGAAACCCTAAGTTAAAGGGCTCTTCTATTGATGAAACCTACTTGTTTTGTGATTTAGGACTTGTATCTAGCTTTCATAGAAGCATAAGAACCTGAAAACTTGATTAGAAAGTCGGAAACGAGCCAAACTCGCTAAGGTAATGCCGAAACACTCGATTACGAGCTATTTAGGTTAAGGTTGTGATGTGCATGTTATTAGGCCTTGAAATTTTGCAGGGACATCAGGGACCATGTCAATGAGTCCCTGTTCAAATTTGGTAATTTTTCGACCATCCAAGATTATTTGGCGAATTTATTACCGAATTGGGACGTTTATTTGGGAAAAATAGTTAAAATACTTCAAACATTATGAAAATTTTCTGGGAACTCAGATTTAATGTATTTTGATCACATATGAATTTTGGGATCATTTGGAGAAGTTTAAAGGTGTTTTGTTTATATGCGTTCGTGTGAATTTTTATAGCCGAATTTGGGCCGAAAAGAATATTGCACGAGCTTTTTAGATTCTGTAATTGATACAGGTTGTTTTGGGACATGATTTGAGTATTCAGGAATTTTTGTGGAATTTTTGTAAATTGTTTGGGGTAAACGGATGATTTTCAGGCGAAATATAGCTGATAAAATGAATTTTTATAAATTTATAAATCAGTAAATAATTCCAGAAATATTTTTATAAAAGTATAGATATTTTAATTGATAATTGGCTAAATTTTCATAATTTAATAATTAACGGTTAATTAATTATGCTAATTTGAATATTAAATAAATTCAGTTTTTATAAAAACCGGCATGTTCGCGATTAACGAACCTGCGGGAATATCAAGACACCAAGAGTGATCAAAAATCATATTTTTGGATAATTAAGTAAAAACAAACTTTTCTATGAGAAACCTGGACAATCCGGGTGGATTGTGCGCGTTTCTTTTCAAATCAAACTGAATAAACGGAAACGGGCCCCGTGGCTAATCCAGGACCCCAGTATGTGATCCTTTTTTATAACTTAATCATTTTATTGACCAATACATTTACCCAAGCTTATTTTCTCATAACTATTTTCTGAACGCGTAAACGAACAACTTGGCCCAGATGGGAAAATGGGAATCTGAGCCAAGTTCAATTTTAAATATTAGACATTGAACAACATCACAACCTAAGCCTATTGCCACTTTCTGGGCGTTCCAGCTACACTCAGATTAGTTATACAGCCCAGTTTAGTATTGAGATTATAATAATATTAAAATATTAATATTATTATAATATTGATTATAGGAACTACTGATAACGGACCGAACAAACCACGAGCTGATACAGTACTGATTATCTACTAAACCGTGAGTTTCATGACCCCACTCTTTAAACAGTTTTACGAACTTTTGGGGTGAAAAGCATGTTTGATTACATATACATACCTGAAACATGTATTGATGTGAATTATCTAAGTGCTAACACACGAAAGTCCCCACTAACACAGTGATTAACTTCGAGCCGGTGGCTTGTGAATAGTACTATTGGTTTGACAAACCCAAACGGAGCCGGCATGTATTGCTGAGACTATACCCCGTTTGCACATGACCATAATTATACAACACGCTATGTAGTGTTAGACATAGCTACTTGGGGCATGTTGTGGGCGGAAAGGGGCCACAGTGGTTGATTGAGCGTGGGAAATGGATGCACGCAGCACATACAGTCAAGGCTTCACTGTAGCTTAGCATAATTACATCATTTACATACATACATACTTATTTCATGATGACAAGTGTTAACTTGTGAACACTCATTACTATTTTCTTGAAACTCGTGAAACTCACCAACTCTAGTAGTTGACCCGTTTTAAACTGCTTTTCAGGTGTAACTAAATCGGAATGATTTGGTGATCTGTTACTTCCCCAAGGTGTGTGGTTGATGCTATGTGAATAGAAGCAAGGATACTAGTAGTAAGATCGTATAGTTAACGAACTAGTTTTGTTTATATCACCTAGACTGTAAAAGAATGATAGAACAAAGAAATGTAATATATTGTAAATTAGTTTGTAATGTTTCTTTATAAACAATGTGTTGATACCAGAGGTGTCTATTTCATTCCCGTTTTACGCTTCCGCATTTTGCTAGTCGGGGTGTGACATTATTGCTACTGGAACTTTGTTTTTGAAATTGAGGTTTAGATTGGTAGGGTTAATTAATAGGCCTTTTGTCGAATCCAGATGGGGCTTGGTTGTTACCTCCGTCCTTCCAGCTGAAGTTCGGATGGTTTCTCTAACATGGATTGTAATGGTTGCTGAAAGCGTTGTTTTGGGGGCTATGAAGTCAACTTCTTCCATGGCTATAAGGACTTGTTTGCATTCATGGGTTTTGTGCGATCCTCCACAGGTGTCACAGCTGACTTTTGCTTTCGGCAACTTGATTTGGAGTTGTTCGAATTTCTTAGAGAGCGCTTTAATTCTCCCGGTGACTAGAGTGTTGGAATTGACATGGTGTATTCCTTTATGGGATGGAGTAGATCATGGTGGGCTATAAGCGAATTCATGGGTTTTGTGCGATCCTCCACAGGTGTCACAACTGACTTTTGCTTTCGACAGCTTGATTTGGAGTTGTTCGAATTTCTAAGAGAGCGCTTCAATCTGTGCGGTGACTAGAGTGTTGGAATCGACATGGTGTATTGCTTTATGGGATGGAGTAGATCATGGTGGGTTATAAGCGAAACTCTTCTTTGCTGCCTTCTCCAGTAATTCGAATGCTTCATTCGAAGATTTGGATCCCAGTTCACCGCCATCAATATGGTCGATTGCTTGTTTGTTCTGGCTAGATTTTGCGTCAAAGAAAGTTTAAGCTTGTAACCATACACTCAATCCATGGTGTGGGCATCTTCGTAGCTGGCTTGATATTTTGCAATTTTGTCATGCGGAAAATATTTGAGAAGAAATTGTTCAACCATCTGGTCCCAATTGGTGATGGATCCAGAAGGAAGGGACTCTAGCCAATCTAAGGCGTGTCCTCTCAGGGAGAAAGGAAGAGTTTGAGTTTGATTTGATCTTCTGAACAATTCTGAATTTTAAAGGTTTTGAAGAATCGTCGGAATCGAGAGATATGAGAAAGAGGGTCTTCATCGAGAAGCCAATGGAATTGAACTGAATTTTCCACCATATGAATGGTTCTGCATTTGATTTTTAAATTTTTGGTGATTTCTGGCGGAGCCACACCATTGCCGTGGACCTCGAGAGTTGGCCTGATATACTAGCTCATGCTTGGTTCATCATTCGGTACCACCAGCATTTGTTCTGTTGGATCTTCCTTTAACGTCGTGTCATCTATAGACTCGTCTTTGATTGTTTCTGCTACTTTTTTCGCTTGGTTGCGTGTTCTTCAATGGAAAAGTCGTTTGGGGTTGGAAAACGGTGAAACAAGCTCTGGTTCGGGTGTAGAGGACATACATGAGGAAATAGAAACTAAATCTAACTAACTAACTAACTAACTATATATATATATATATATATATATATATATATAAGCTTAGAGGAGTTTCTATGACATTTTATGTCCTTGTTTTGTAAATAAAGTTTTATAATGCAATTGTCTAATATGAGTTTGTAAATGTGTTCAAATTGTATGCATGTAAACATTTAACATTTAATGAGACTGCAGTTGGCTAGATTATTATCAGTATGGAACTACGGATTGTAGTGGCTAAAATGCGCAGGTTATGTGTTGGCAGAGTTTTATGTCCACACAAGGTGGAAGACTTTAAGCACACACTGATAAAGAGCGTAACACCTTGTATAAAAGTAGACACGTATATACTAGTAAAGATTCAAGTATTCGTGATAAATAATAAGTATCGGGTTAATTCATTTTGGTGTTAAAAGTTCAATGGAATGAAACTGTCAAAGCTACAAAGTACAAAGTCAAGGTCTAGATTGTCATTTCTGAAAAGATGGCAATACGTGTTTGCAGTACAGTCCAAATTGCAAGCTGTCAAATGCTTCAGTCAACCTAGTTGTCGAAGCCCATAAATTAACAGCTATAGATAGTATTAAGTCAATACGGTCCATATTAATGTCATATCAATTCTCCAGGTTTCAACACCAAGCCTAGTGTGTTTCAAACCCCAATTAGACCTCCCCAACACATTGTGTATGCTAAAGGAGCATTCAATACTTTTCTACACCTCCATGCACTCCTCAAACACACACAAACACCATTTTGGTTGAAGATCTTGGTATTTCATAATTTATATCAATTGTTCTTGTGTTAATCTAATGGTGACCTACATTTTGAAAGGATCCCAATGTTGATGTTGTTTCAGCATATTCTTAAGCGTTAGAATCGTTCATCCAAGCTATAGATTATTTGTGTGGTTAAGGATCTTGGTGTCTTCATCATTTTACGAACCCTAATATGGTTGGTATTAACTAAATTTTCAAAATCATTAGTGACATCATCATACAAATCGTATGACTTATTTTCAAAACTTGATACAGTTTATACTGTCTACTTAACAGGAAACCAAACTTGTTTAAATAAACATTTTTAAATCCAAAATGATTTTTAAAACATGAATATCAAAGTTTAAACCTTGATTAAGCCTTATGGGTATGTTTAGGATTAATTTATTGCTTAATCTTGTTACTAGGATTTCTAGGATTCCTGCATTTAGTGAGCCGCATGGGAGTTGTGACATTCGTCATTTCTATTCGCATTTATATTCTCATTTTTATTGTAAACCCGACCTGTTTTACTTTTTGGATCCTTTGATATTAATAAAATAATAAATTTTATGTTGTAATCATGTTTCATACTTGTCGTCTCGTTCCAAAGTCTTTATCGGTGTTTAAAACGCTTATTTTATGCTCAAAATGAGCTTAAACGAACTGCAGGGACCAAAATTGTCAAAAAAAACTTTGGTCGAAAACCCCCACCCCATGTTGCGCATAGGGCTAGCCTTAGCCCGCCGCGATCTCGGCGTACCCATCAGCTCACCAGAATTCGTTTTTTTTGTTCGTTTAAACTTGTTTAAGGCCCGAACTCGTGTTTTAACCATCCAAACCAACCAAGATTTAACCCATAATCATTCTAGAAGCCTCCAAACATGTTTTTATCTTTAGAAACAATTTATTTAATTCAAAAACTATTTAATCGAAAGAATCAAAATGCACTGGTTTATCCACCGGACATATTCGGGTTCCCTTTCCTTAAACCCTAATCCTCCCCATCAATACCCCCTTCAATCTCAGCCTTTTCACCTGCTCATCTTCACCTCATTCTCCCAAATTTTTTGAACTTTCAAGTTGTTTTCACTAGTTTTACTTCAATCTCAAACACATGTTTATGCATTTTAGGCCCGTATGGTCGTTTTCGAGAAAGTTTACTTATTTAACCTTATATTAGAGTTTGGATCTGTAATTTTTACTTTATTTTAGTTCTATGATTTTGGACATGTGTTAACCATCCTCTATCTCATACCGAGTCAAGGACCGAACCAAAACCGAACACTCGTTTAAGCACTTTAATTAACTTTTGAGAAACCGACTTACACGAAACACTTTATATATGAATTTTTCTTTGTATTTTAGTTCTTATATTGTTGATATGGAAGTGTTAGAACAAGTCTTGGCTTGAACCAAGTTTTAGATAAAAATCTGAGTAAATTCGAATTTCTCATTTTAACGAGCTAGTCACCGTTCAAACCACCAAACCATCCTAACTTCTTAGCTTATATTACATTTTGTATTATTTATATTTCTTATGATTATGGTGTGTTGAAACCAACTTGGTCTTATACCAAGATCAGACCGATTTACACCAAACACTTGCTTTAACCCGATTTTGGGACTTTAATTGATAAAAATTCTCAAACTTGTTTAAGTTACTGATTTTATTGAAGTAATTCATATATTTTAATTTTATGGTAAGTTGGATTTTGATTTAGTACTTTATCAAGTCCCGAACCGACTAAACTGAATAAACCGGTAAAAGTCGGAACTTGATGCTTACATTAAAGGTATCGTGCACACTTGCACTAAACCAGCTCCCCTTTGTAAAACTTAGAAAAGGTTGAGTAAAACTAAACATCAAAGACCCGATTTCATGTAAATCTCATTTAATTTTATCCTTACTTTATTTAACTGTATTTTGTAAAATATAATTTAAAATCCCGAACCCAAGCCTTGTTTTTATGAACTATTATACCATTTATATTCCATCCTCAAATACTCAATCTTAACTCAAGGTCTTTCAATCTAGGACACGCATGCTAAACCAAACCGTTGGGCTCTCTTACTTGAGGATTAATTATATGTTTTTCTTCATCAACGTCACCTTTATCATGCGAGTAATTTCATCCCCGTTTTCATTTCTATACTTTGGGGGTAGCTTGCATACTTATTTAAACAAAAATGATTTAAATCTTAGATCCTAAAACCACAAACTCTAGGTTATGTGTTGCTTAGATAATTTCTCGATTGTGTGTTATATGCCTAGTATGATTAATTGCTAAATGTTTATTGCTTTTGTTGGTTGGTCTCATCTTCATCCTCAACAAGTATGATCATAGGCTCATTGTAATTTGGTAGTTTTACATATTAGAAATGAGCCTATTTACTTATGATTTATATACCTCAATTGTACCTTTTATTTACGGTTTCACATATGAGTTGTGGATTTTTGCCTCATGTTATATATACAAAATTGTGGAATTGTGCTGATACATCTAAAGTCGTCTTGTTCTTTATTTGTCGTTTTTATAATTGTTTTAAAGTATAGGGGCTAGATTGCAATTAATTTAAAGTTACATTCGCTATGGAATATATGGAAGATGTAACCAATTTTGGTTCCCCATTCGTTAAGGAATGCTAACGAATGGGATACTGTATTAGGTCATTTGCTAGGGGGATGACTAGCGAATGGCGTGGCGAATGTGATTCGCTATGGCTGTATAGCGAATGAGACTTCACCATCTATAAACCTCTATAAAAATTTCATTTATAACAGTTCCGATTTATTGTTTAATTCCCTCTCATTACGCTGCCCAATATTTCTCTCAATACACACACTTAAAAACACTGATCCTAATCATTAAACAATTGAGCATATCACAAGACTAGATCCAATCGAGTATGAATCATGATGATCTTCACATGGTTTCTCAAGTGGAATTAGAGAATGGACGTTTGGTTGATTGAATTCATTGAACGAGATTAGGTTAATTGATCGTGTTTAAGGGTATTTGGTTGTACAGACTGTGAATGAACTTAATCGGACTTATTAGTAATCAATTAAGGACAATTGAATTGATAATTGAATGAAATTTATTTGTAGGATTGCTCGAATGGATTGATATTAGATCTGGATTAATCAAATTGAACATAACTGTTAAATTTGACGAGTTTTGGATTAAGCGGGAATGAACAATTATTTGAACGCTTGGATTTTGACTTTAATTAGTCAAAACTGATTCAAGTTTGACTGATTTGTGACTTGAATTGTATTTGAAATTGGTTTGGTTGACTGTGGTGAGATTGCGAGTGATTGGTACTGATTTGGTGCTGAATTGATAAGGTTTTGGTTTGGTAAAGTGTTTGGGTTTTGAGTTTGAAGGTTTAAACTCATTCGTTAATTTCTTTAGGAATGATGAACTCATTCTCTATGGTTAAGAAGCTTGTTTGGTTAGCCATTTGTCGATAGATTGAAAACTAGGATTTCGGTTGTCTAGTTTGTTGATTGTTGCGTTTAGCGCGTTGTTTGAGGGAATTAACAACCAATTCAGATTGTGTAGCCTCGGTATCATATACGGGCTGTGAAAAACTTTATTTTTATGTTAATGAGGCTGAATTGTTTGTCGGTTGCTCAAACGGGTCGGTACTACGCAAATTCGCCTTTAATTGGTAGTTTATGCGTTGTACTAGCGAATTGCCGACCCATTCAACTCGGGTAGTGTCGTGTGGACTTGTTGTCTGTAATTATACTAAATTTGGTCCACACAGGGATGATTTTGTTTCTAGGTACATAAACAACGCGTTAACGCGCGTATTCAATACAATTCATTACCAATATTTGCGTGACTCGTTTCAGGTGAGTTCATGATGCCCCTTTTTAATCTTTTTAAGTTTTGGGCTAGCATACACACTTCATTACCAATATTACTCGATTTTACTCGTTAAATCCATTTGGATGGCATTTCATAGCCTTATTATTTGTACATTGATGGGACTAGGTGTGGATTATATTCTATGACTTAGGATATTTTGAACTTGTTTCGGTCATAAATTCCTTAATGGTTATATATGTTGTTTATGGTGTAGGCTCGAGGATGTTATTAGGCCTGACATTAATTGAATACGAGTAGACCTACTTACTTTAGTTCATATTTTGGATGGACTTATATATATATATATATATATATATATATATATATATATATATATATATTACCTTATAGCCTACGATTGTTGATATTATTTAGTTCCTTGTGACTAAGACTATGTGAGTAGGCATATTGATGTGTGTGTGCATGGTGATTGTGGCCGTGCCAAATATATTACTCGGGTTATTAAATCCCGGGGTGGGGAGGCCCGTGTTGCATAATCATCATTAAGGCGGGTCAAATACATCACTTGGATCCTTGACTTCGTGTCTCGTGATTCGGGGTGGGGAGGCCCGTCGTTTACTAAACTGTGATCAGGTCAAATATATTACCCGGGTTCTTAAATCCCGGGGTGGGGAGGCTCGTATCACGTGTTTAGGTGTGTTAAGCCGTGTCTGGTTTAAATATATTACTTGGGTTCTTAAATCCCGAGGTGAGGAGGCTTGTTTCATGCGCTTATGTTGTCACACCCCGACCAATGAAGGCGAAAACGTCGAGGCGCGACATGATTGCTCATTGCACAATGACACTATAAAGTTACAATATTTAAACAACTCATTTAAATCCATATCATCATAAATAACACAACAATTGTTCATACAAAATGCCAAATAGATAGATAAACAAATAACTTGTTCTTTTATTTTCTAATATCCTAAATCCAAGATAATAAGTTTCTTCAAGTAATCCAATCAAGCTAACATCAAACCTATAACATTGCATAAAATAGAGTTTGTCAACACGAAGGTTGGTGAGCAATTTTCATAGTTTTGGACAATAAGTATATAGTATGAAATCCACAACTAGTATATTAAAACAATAAATAATAGCAACAATTTAGATAATAAAACCGTCAATAAGAATACATTGACGAACCGTCAATAAGAATACATTGACGACAATAATGAAATCGTCAATAAGAATACATTGACGACACATTTCTATATGGGGATACCATATATACTCAGAATTAACGTATGATCATACTTTGATGAGGCTACCCGCCTTAGCATTCAAGAGGCTACCCACCTTAGCATTCAAGAATTTGCACATAATCATGTAAAGCATATAACACCAAATCGAGCATTTATTTAAGTAAACATATACAATACATGTTGTGGTTTAAGACTCAAGTATAAATCATTTGAATTTGAATAAGTATGCAATGCCACCCCTAAAATGAAAGATGGAAAACGGGGGATGAAAAAGTACTCACATTAACAAGTAACTTGAAAGATAGTGTCGTGAATAATCGGAGAGATCGGTTTAACGAGAAAGACCTATATTAAACGGGTCTTGTGTTAGTAGGTAGTCTTGGAAGGGTTTAAAATAAAATACATGACAAATAAAGTAAATAAATAAAGTTTAGGATTTAAAATGTAAATATTTGAGAAATTAAAGAAACGAGTTTTGTAAAATAAGTTTACTCGAAACCGGGTCTCGGTATTCTATTCATTAGTTTTTTTCTTTTTTTTTACTCAACATATGTTAAGTAATAATGTTGGTTAAAATGCGATATTGCAAAACCCTTGGTTATAAGAATACCAAAACGAGGTTTAAACGAGTGTTCGGGTTTGTCGGTTCGAGACTTGATAATTGACCAAGCTCACAGTTAACTTCCCAAAATAATAAATGTTATGAGATAACTCAATAAAATCAAAATAGACTTAACCAAGTATGTAGTTCTATTGTGAAGAACCTTAACGTTCGTTAAGCGAGTATATGACCTTATCGGTTCGAACTTGTTATAAGATCAAGTTGGTTACCGACATGCCAAGTATGTTTAGAAATTAACTAAAATTGATTTAAAATATAATCTTGAAGAAAAATATGAGTTTTGGTGGCTAAAAACACACTTGTGTGTCTTAAGCGAGTGAACTCGGTTTAGTTCGGTTTTTGGTTCGGTCCTTGACTCGGAATAAGACCGAGGATGGTTACCACATACCCAATTACCATGGGACTTGTAAAATAACTTATAAATAATAATACTCAAGTTTTACATTTAAAAAAGTTAACAATAAAGCTTTTTAACAAAAGTTCGGTTTTTGGTTCGGTCCTTGACTCGGAATAAGACCGAGGATGGTTACCACATACCCAATTACCATGGAACTTGTAAAATAACTTATAAATAATAATACTCAAGTTTTACATTCAAAAAGTTAACAATAATGCTTTTAAACAAAAGTTCGGTTTTTGGTTCGGTTCTCAACTCGGGATGAAACCGAGGCTAGTCACCACATACCCAATACCAAGGAACTTGACAAATATGAAAAATAAACTAAAATATGTAGAAGTTAAGCAAGTATAACAAGTTATATGGTTAGATTTGTTAAATATATAAACAAGGACTACAAAGTCCTCCATGTAACCTTGCCTTACTAGCCCGACATTTCAACCGGCCGAGACCGGAGAAATGAAAGACCGAAGGTAAAAAAGGAGTGTATATTATATATATGTTGTAACATCAAGCTTTAAGTATTGAGAAGTTAGTTAAAATGAAAGATTAGCTTATGAAGAACAACCTTAGAATTCAAGAATTTGAGAGAGAAATGAAGAATGAGCAAGCACAAATGAAGAAGATGGGTGTGTATATATAGGGTAAGTTGAATGGGTTTTTCATAAAGGGTGTTTCATGAAAATGGGTTGGTTATAGACCCAGGAAAGCACAAACTACAAATGGGTCCTTCAAGTCTCTATTTTGGTAGTTTTAGTCCCTGGAGTTTGTTTTGAGTGTTTTCGGGGAATTTTAAGAACCGAAAAGGGTGTTTTTTTTATCCAACAACTATAAAACAAATATTTAACATACAATTCATCATTTTGATAATATCGAAAGGTTCGGGATACAAAACGGATCGGGTTTACATTAAGAATACAAGTATAAAATAACCCGAAATTGACAAATGTCACATATGTCTTACGGCGTTCGGGTCAAATATATTACTCAGGTTCTTAAATCCTGGGGTGGGGAGGCCCATATGCATATTCGACTGTGGATATATTATTTGGTGATTATTTATTTATTTATTCATTTGCCTATTATTACCTATACTGTTTTATACTTATAACCTTTGATGATTTATGAATGTTGTTTATTAAAAGTTGAACTCACTCAGCTCTAGCTGACTTTGTGTGTATGTTAGTTTGATTTGTAGGTTAAGGACTAGATATTATCGCTTGGACGTGCTGGAGACTACTCGGACGGTTGAAGGCATTCCTAGTCGAGGACTTTCCAAATGAAACGAACATTTTATTTTATATTTGATTTTGGGCACATGTCCCCGGTTTTGGGGTTTTTAATACTTTACATTTTCCACTGCTTATTACTCTAAACTGAATTTAATGAAATGAACTTCTTTGGTTTTAAATTTTTTGAGAATTTTGAATATGATTACCAACTATAGGATTCCCGAGTTTTTGGGGTCTTACAACTTATCAAATCTATTCAAAGCTTCAATTAAATCATCAATACAAATACTATTCTGCCTCTAGATGATAAACGATGATGAATATGATCGATCTTAACACAGATTTGCCAAATGAAATTTTGGTAGAATACCGGTATGTGTGAGGGAAACTGGAGGCAACGGTATGGACGAGTTCCATTCATTATACAATGTTATTTATACTTCGTACAGTCTTGGTACAGACTCCAAGACAACTAATGTTCTCATTTGTTAAGAAATTAACGAGTGTCCATCCATTCGCTAGGTCATTTGACGAAGGTGTCCTCATTCACTACAAGTTTAGCGAATGAAGCAGAAGCGTATGTGTTACTAGACGAATGAAGCTCATTCTCTAGAGTTAACTAGCGAATGGGTTTCGTGTTTGAATTCGTATTCGTTTACTCAACTCAAGAATGTAATTTGGATCTTTTGTATTTATAAAATCTTAAATTTATTATCATTTAACTTTATTAAACTTATATTATACCCTTGTAACTTTCAAACTCGTCAAACAATGCTAAAGAAACTTTAAAATCACTTAAAAAAAGGCTAAAAATCGTATTTTATAAACTTCGGGGACCAAACTTGTCAATTCTGAAACGTGCTGAAGATCCTTCATGCCACACCACGTGGGGAGACCCCCCTATTATGGCCACATGACGCGGGGAGACATCTGCAGCAGATTGAGATTGCTTTACCTCGTTTATTCGTTTTTTTTAATGCGAAATCTTTCCTAAATCAACCCAAATCTCAAAATTTAAGCCCCAAGATAAGTCATATAATGTTATAACATGTCCAAGTTCATTCTCTAAAGAATAAAAGCGTATTTCGTTAGTAATTATACTCGATTTGTCATTAATAGCTTATTTCGTTTCCTAATCGGGTGAATTACTTTATAAACAAGTTCTAACCCATAATTCTTAATCAAAACTCAACCCTAAACCCTAAATACATATGCAAAGCAGCCACCATCTCTAGAAATCTTGTAATTCTTCTTCTCCATTGTCGGTTTAGTCAAGTTCTTCAAAGCTTTAATTTGACTTTGGTGTTTAAGATGGTTTTACCTCATTTATCTCCTTGTTCTTTAATCTTCCTAGGTAAGTTGTCTTGTTATAAAATGTGTATTTTCATCTAATTCATAAAAGCCCTCAATCAATTTCAGTGATTGAGGGAGTTTTGATTGTCAATTTGATTCTGACTCGTTTAAGGGTATAAAAGTCAATTTTAATGGTTTTTCCATTACTCTATCTTCTGGTCAAAACTAGCTTTTGGGCTAGAAGACTTTTATGTTGTGTTGAAATTTTGAGTGTACTTGTCAGAACCTGACACCCGGCTCGAAGTTTGGATTCTAAACAGTACCAGCTCGCTGAAATATTAAAAACATTATAACTTGAGTTTTACACATCCGCTTGATCTGGTTATAGTGGATATATTCTTGTTTTTATTTTTAGTTTATTGTCTTAAAGTTCTAGGTAAGTTCGTGTCGAATCAGTCAGCTCGCTTAAGGCTCGAGATTCGTTTATTTATTCGTATTTTATCAATTAGCTCACCAATCATTAAGGTGAGTATTCACTCCGTGTTTTACTGATTTCAAAACCGTTTTGGGGACTTTATGCGTACCATATTATTATCTCAATTCATTTATATTTAAACTAGCAAATCATGACTTGTTAAACGATTAAATGTTACTTGCTTATTTTCTTACTTGTTTATTTTGTCGCATTCTGAGAGGTCCATCACAATATATCTCAGTTAGTACGAT
The DNA here is from genome assembly GCF_021521415.1 of Bidens hawaiensis. NCBI lineage: Eukaryota > Viridiplantae > Streptophyta > Magnoliopsida > Asterales > Asteraceae > Bidens > Bidens hawaiensis. Next base: position 38,519 of record NW_027496604.1, on the reverse strand, counting down.
CATACGCCGTCTTAGTAGCCAAAGCCTGATTCACAAGGCAATGTCAACCGACACCCTTATTTTTATTTCTTTCATCTTAGTAGCCAAAGCCCAATTCGCGAGGCAATGGTCAAATGACACCAATTATTTGCTAATTACTTACTCAACATGTGTTGTTGACAAACATATCTATTTTGTACGTATATTGCAGGTTATTCTTTAAATGGTTGAAGTGTTTAAAGATACTTAGAAAAGACTTTAGGTTATTAAAAAAAGACAAGATGTTAATATTTTAATTGTTTTGGTTTTATTTATAATTGATTGAGACTTGTGCACTTGGGTGAATTTAAATAAATAAATTAGATATTGTCATATAACTTTTGTATGATAGAGTCTTGTGAGCTGTGAGCCAACAGTTCGCGCCCCGGGCATATTCCCTGTAGGTTGTGGTGTGACACCATTCACTGTAAAATCATAACGAATGAAGACAAATGATAACGAATGAATGGAATTTTACCCTTATAACCCTGTAAAATCCATAAATTAAACCTTCAAAACCAATATTTGATGGAATTTTACCCTTTGAACAAGATGGTAAAATCCAGAATTTTATCAATTTTAAATTCGCATAACTAGGTAATCTAAAATAAAGCAGAAATAAAAGTCTTCAATTTGAAAAGTTTAAACTAAAACACACCTAAAATCTTTGTCTTTTTAAAGTTCATATCAAAGCACATCGAAAATATTGTTTTAATTTTCAATAGATAAAAGATAAAAATGAAATCAAATGTGATAAGCAATATATATTTTTGTGAGAAAGATCACGGCATGGGATCTTATTGACTAGTAACATCCTAAGCTACACTTCTATTTCGACATTATTACGCACATGATCTAAGTATGATTGGAGATATAATTATCCACTTTAAGATTCAATTAAGCACCAATCTTATGTGGATCTCGCACTACTAGAAAAAAGGCTTTCCTTGACTTGCGTACAATAACATGCGTTGATTTATGAGGCGCAATTATGCGAGTCATTAAAACGATGTCTTAATTTTTGAAAATTAGACAATTCATGACATTTATTTTTGTGCGTCGTTAAATCAGTGTTATAATTTCAGAAAATAATCATTGCTTGTCATATTTGTTTTATCATCAGATATCTCCCCCTCTCTCTTCTTGTTATCCCTTCTCTGCAACCACCACCGCCACACGACAATATTTCTCCACCACCACCACCACCACCGTCAATATGCCGTCACAGGAGACCAAGATCCGCGATATATAAACAGCGAAGACTCATTTCAACCTCCATACCGACCCAGGAGACCAAGATCTGAATCACCGTTGCAACCAAAACCTCTAATGCTCCTTTCGTAATGGCTCAATACGTGAAGAAAGACGATGATCTCGACGAAGAAGGTAGTAAAACTTATCTGATTTTCAATCATTACAAATATTGTTTGATTTTTGTCCATTTCACCCTGCATTCCGTAGTTCTCTTAATTTAGGTTTAGATCTACATTGCTGATAATTAGGTCGTGAATGTGATTTCAGTTCAACTGTATTGGACTTGTTAGGTCAATCGATCTGATTGTTAGTGATGGTGATGCTGTTGACAGATTAGGTTTAGTAGAGTATGTAGTTTATTATGCGCCTTCAATTTTACTTTGGTCTACTATTAATTGTTGGTTTTATAATTGATTAGGGTTTATTTTTTTCCTAATATTGATTCCTTTCCTGATTGACTCCTCTCATTTGTTTATCTTCGTCTTACAATCTTCTTCAAAAACAGACATATTGTTGCTTGAATCGACCTTCGTTTTATTCAAGGGTCGTTTGAAGAAGTGAAAAATAGTAATTTTGGGCATAACCTTTGTTAATAACTTGTCAATGAAGCAAGTATAACTTTACGGTTAGAGCCTTGTATTTTCATTTAAATTCTCGGGATAGCCAATAGGTAGGTATTGTATTGAAATTGGTGGGGATTTAATAGCAATTTTAATACAAATGAGTTCCCACTTGTCTTTTTCTGCTGTTATTCTCACCTGTCATTTGAATGCTTGGTTTATACAAACTATCTGAGTCTCTAGATGTTTGTCCAAGCTTCAAAGGTGCAGCGTCTTGTCGTCTTTATGTGCACGCAAGAAAGAAAATGACATTTAGCAATATAATACCACCACCTACTTTCGTTATTCTATGGATTCTGTTACACTGTTAGTCAACCCACCTCGTTTGTTATAATTAGCAACTTTATATTGTTGAAGCATCTACTTGCCTTTGCGTATTTATTTCATATCTTGTTTTGCATGTTGTGTTCTCTGGTATATTCAAGTTCCAAACTTCACTATTAGCACCAGGCTCATTAGGCTGTGTGCTATGGTGGGGGACTTCGAAGCCCCTCCACAGTGCCACGTGAGCACTGGGGGCATCGAAGTCCTAGGGCATAATGCCCCTCTATGGTGAGGGGCTTCGAAGCCCAACATTTTTCTTTTTTTGTTAAAACAAAAAAACCAATACAATAATATATAATACAATAATAAAAAAAATACAATAATACTAAAATACAAAATAAATTGAATAAAAAAACATATAAAAAAATTAAAGCTATTTTTAGTTGCCGTCCTCGCTGTCATCTTGCTTATTACTCCAAAGATGTTCGACAAGGCTGAAATTCGTTTCCCTTTTTCGTGTTTTTAATAGATTAGCAAGTTTCTCATCTTCGTTTAGTGTACAGATCGGCTCTGGCTCATCGTTGTACTCGCTTTGGCAAACTGCTCTACCCGAGTCCTCCAATATCATATTATGCAAGATAATGCAAGTGTACATTATGTTTTTCTTAACTTATCCATTTGTAGAAAACGAGCCGGTTGTATAATGATAGACCAACGTTTCTTTAATACACCGAATCTTTCGATGTCTTTTCTTGCCGACTCGTGTTTTTTCTTGAAATACCGACGTTTTTCATTAGTCGGGCACGTAAAGCTAAGAACCAACGTGGCCCACTCCGGATAAATACCGTCGACTAGATAATATCCGTATTCGTAATTGACATCGTTCATGGAAAATGAGATGTTGGGCGAGACTCTGTCTGTGAGGCGGTCAAAAATAGGGGACGCATTAATCACAGCTATATCATTGTTGATCAAATGATGCTGCCGCCTCAAGAACTGTTGGGCCATCATGATCACCCCGATGATATTGATCTTGCCAAGCAACAGGACAGGCTTCCCATTCCCAATGCATGCAATCGAGGCTACCAAGCATCCCGGGAAAACCGTGTCTTTGATGATGAACATCGTATATTTTTTGTACGTCGCTTTGAGTCGGCTTCCTCAAATATTTTTTATGATATAGTTGTGGAATACCTAAGTTTTAACAAATTTTATGAAATTCATGCTTAAAATGTTACGGTTTTGAAATAAATAATTAGAATATTAATACTCACATTCGCAGAATGTGTGAAGCGCTTCACGAGCCACTGTCGCCGACATCTGTAAGTAATTTTCCATGGCGTCGCTCGCAGTCCCGTACGCTAGTTGACGAATTGCCGCCGTGCATTTTTGCATTGTTGAATATCCTGGTTTACCTCTCGCGTTCGCCCGTTGTTGGAAGAATGCATAAACGCTTTCTTCTAAATCACCAACTATTCGTAAAAATAGTTGGCGACTCATTCGAAAACGGCGCCGAAATTGTTCCGAATCAAAAGTCGCGTCCGGCGAAAAATAATCTTTCATCAACCGGACATGCGCACCTACGCGATCCCGTTGAAGATGAGGCCGTCTTTCTAGTGGTTGTGAGCTTTCGCAATTCTGGATTACGAGTCGGCCAGCCTCTAGAACGGCACTAAATATTGCTTCATCCTCTGAATCCGAATTGGAAATATCGTCGATATCGGGCTGGAAGTCGGGTGTGAAAGATGAGTCGGAAGACATATTTGAGGAGAAAGTTTTATAAAGTTTAAATAGGAGAATGGGATGTTTGTAGAGGTTGGGTGAATGGTATATATATATATAGTATTTTATATTATTTAATTTTTTTTTAGTGGTGGCCCCCACCTCACCCCCCCCCCCCCCCCCCCCCCGCGAAGGGTCCCCTCCACCCTTCCCCCCTCCGCGCCCCACCTCACCACGCCCCTCTACGGTGTTTTCCCCCCCACTGCGCCCCTCTCCCCCCCTCCTTCCGCGCCCATAGCACACAGCCTTATGGTTATTTTTATCAATCTAAGAAATGTACTAGCTCATTTATTCTACTGTATGTGGGACATTCAGCAAATATTAGGCTATGTTGCCATTCAGCCAATTGAATTTGAGAGGTCAATAGATCACAGGCCATTTTTTTAATTTAATCTAATTCATTCATGGTTTACCTAAGTTTTGTTACTTTAATTTTAGGCCCAGTCGCAGAAGACATGCTTCATTGGCAAGCAACAATCATGGATCCTCCTTATAGTCCTTATTCCGGTGGTGTCTTTCTGGTTACCATCCATTTCCCTCCATATTATCCTTTCAAGCCACCTGAGGTAAACATTGACTTTTCTGCATACTCATCAGTCAGCTTATCCAATTCTCAATAATTTTAACTTTTAACTTTATGTCGAGTTTTCCCTCCAGTTATAATTCATATTTTGTTTCCATTTGCTGCTTAACATGCATTTGTGGTTAACTTGTTTAGGCAGCTTTCAGGACAAAAGTTTTCCACCCAAATATCAACAGCAACGGCAGCATTTGTCTTGATATTCTTAAAGAACAATGGAGCATGGCTCTCACTATCTCCAAGGGATTATTATTGTACTTTGGATTAGTAACTTGAATCCTTAATCCAGTCTCAAATTTATTGTATTGAGTGGCACGCCAATCTTAATCAGGAAAGGGTGTTACTAGGAATAATAATAATAATAATAATAATAATATAACAATTGTAAGTCGTTAATAAGTATATAAACAAACTAGCTTACTGTGTATTACATGGGTTTTTATTACATGTGTGTTGATTCTATTATTGTTAATTTATTATGGTTGATTTTAATGTAATTTTTTGTATGGAAGTTTGTTTAGATTTAATACATATCTATTTGTCCGTTCGTCATTCCTGTAACGGTTTTTTGTTTTTTTTTTGTATGAAAATATTTTTTCGCTCCTCATTCAGGTTGATTATAACTTTATTATTTGTACATAATGTGTTCATGTTTGTTCATGTTGGTTTGCTAATAGTTTAAATGAATGGTTTACGAATGTAAACGAACAAACATAACTAAACATATATTAAAAAATGTAAATGAATAACATATATTTAGTTATTTAGCTTATTCTACATGATTCTGAACATGTATTCCAGTTGACATGTTAAAATGTAAAGAGTCGTGTTCAGGTTACGATACAAACCTTGTCGGTCCCTGAAACACGACCTGCACGGCCGCACCCATTTGAAAATCTTTTTCTTCGGTGTGAAGCTAAACACTTCATTAAAAATACTCTTTGTTTGGTTGTTTGGGTAAACCAACCATCAACAGGAACTTCACATGAAGCTTCTGTAGCCTTTTGCAATTTAGCTTAGTATTACCCTTTAGAAACTACATAAACATGGTGAAATAATTACTCTATTGTAGCTTAATTCAACATGGATAAAAGATAGATGCCTTCCACATATGAATTTGAGCACCACTAAAACCTTTGACACCTTTGTGTTCCTTAACTTGTTTGAGTAGGCCAGGAGTGTCAATTCCATTTTTGTCCTTGATTGCTCCACTAATATCACTCACTGCCATTAGCTTCATGAATAAATTGAACCAACATCTACAAAATCCCTAAAATGCCATAACAATTAAACTTCATAAGATTGGTCAAGTCGTCAATTAGTCAACAGAAAACTTGTCAGCAGAATAAGGTTCTACCTGTATAACAAACTATTGAACCGTAACACTCTTTCCATGATCATTAAGAATGAATTTTGTAGCAAAGAGTACACCCCTTACGGTGGCATCATCTCTACCAAGTGATCCACCAAGATCCTGAATTTAAAACTAAAAAAAATTCTTTTTTTATATTGTATATAGTTTCTAAATGAATAAAATTTATGGGTTTGAATTTAAAGATGCTAACTTTACTTACAATAGGTTTTTCCAGTAAGAACAGCATGTTGTCTGAATGTTACTGAGATATGCTTAATTCCCCCGGATTGCATCCTATTCCACCTTTTGCTCCACCATATGAAATATTAGCCGTTGCTGTTTTCAACGTCATCATTTGTACTAATGCGTTAATGTGCTGACTTCATCTGGGTCAACCTGTTCTCATAAACATAGTTCAGAACATTAACCACATTGATCATTAAGAACAAACATAATCTTGATTTATCAATGTTTAAGACATGGTTAAAATCTTAAAAACGAACCTTGGGATGGTATTGGATTCCTCCTTTCATGGCCCGCGAGCATTTTCGTGTTGGACCCGAGTAGTAAAATGTTATTGACTTGATTGATGCTGTGTATGCAGATCTAATACTGCATGAATTAACACGTTATTAATTTATCTAAAAGACAATATAGTGATTAAATGATAAGCTTTCATGGTCATATATATTATTTTGTATTCAAATACAATCAGCGGTGTTGTAAAAAACTACTATGTTTGACCTCAATAGTCAAAATTACGAATTATTACCATAAATTGCTACTAACAGCAGTGGTTGTGTGAGTAAATAGAGTGAATATAAAAAAAGAATTCGTAAAACAAAAAGGGTTCAACTGGATTCACATTTGCACAAAAACATCACTCGCTTGAGACCTTTTAGCATGTGTTAAGTAAACAATAAAAAAAAATTAAAATACAAAAAATGCAAAGGAAAAACAGTCAAGATTGAAGCATACCTCCACCACGCTCCTACTCCGGTTATAAATTGGGCTCCACTTGTGGTGACTACGAGGAAAGTGTGACCGACCATGGGATCTTGAAAAGCTTGAAGCACGTCTGTATTCTGCAAAACAATTATATATATATATATATATATATATATTAAAAACAATTACTATTAATAGAAATAAATCAATGACTTCTTTACACCTAAGTAAAACTGTAAAAGTACACTTTTCAATGAATTCAGTGTGTAGTTACAATCTCTTCATACCAATATACAATTCATTTTCAAGTATAATAACTTTGTTCATTTGTAAGCATTTTGATACTTTGTTTTATTAACATTAAATCAGCATTATAATAACTCAAGTTCTAAATATTTTTATAGTATGCGGTTCAAAATTACTGAATTGGAGTTTCTACAGTTTTCGTTGCAAGACCATATAGGTTAGTCCTTAGACTATGTAATGCATCACTTTTAAGTAAACATTTGTCATAATTATGATTACAATTCTGTTACTATTTTGCGGATAAAGATATGAAACTGAGTTGCACAAAAACAAAAGAAAATAATTTGATTAAAAAACAAAACAAAAATGAAGTGAGATATAAATACCTGGAACCCACTAATTTCTTAATTGTGATGATAGGTGGTGGCAAACTTCATATCCAAATAAAACTGCAAATGTGCAAGGTGGAAAACGATTAAACCAATTATGGATGTGAAAAGAAAAACCACAAATGAAAATTTAAACCATTTAATAATAAACAAACCCATTTCAAACTTCAAATAAAATAATCCCCAATCAACTATTTTTCTGGTCAAAAACATAAAAAAGAAAATAACCCCTTGTACATAGCATCAAAGCATTCTAACTGTCAATGCATTAGAAAAAAGAAAAAGAAAAAAGGTTTACTAAATGATTATTTGCTTAGTAAAACCAATTGAAGACTTTCTAAATAATGCAAGCACCACAAATGAAGGTTATTGTCTTTTAATAAAATTGTGCCTCCATGAACTTGAGATTTGAGAAATAAGGATTTGACAACTCTATACTCAAGTAGATATTAGTCAAAGATATAAATAAATATCTACAGCCACCCGTATTCTTCTAGCAGATATAAATGAAATCAAAAGTTCAAGATCAAAGTACCTCTGCAAAGCATGTTCAAATCTGTAATTTCTACAGCCACCCGTATTCTTCTAGCAGATTGATTGTTGTAAAGAGAATTATAGTTTAATAATTTAGTTTTGGTCGATTTAGTTTTGTAAAGAGATTGATTGTCTCTCTTCAGAGCCAAAATTTCAGCGTAAAAAATATGGAAAGAAGCAAACGAACAAAAATAACTAATTATTTTCTTGAGTTTACTAGGATTACCTTGAAGAATATGTTCGAAAACTTTAGTTCTTAGCCAACCGATTATTATGTATATTAGGAATAGATTATGTTTAGTTATTTAGAGATAATCATTGTATTTATTGTATATATCTTTTCCTTATTTATTGGTTGTATTCTTCCGTATATATAGGGTGATTATTTTCTTAATAAAGATCATAAAAAGATTTCAACCATATTTGCTTTCATGGTATCACAGCCTTCTACTTAATTTTTTTTTCCGATCACACCCTTCCCGGATATGTCCGGCCATCGTCATCATGACGAAAACCGACTCCGCTAAATCATCGACCACCAAACCCGAACCCCTTCATCCTGCCTACTCCGTATCGAATATTCAATCCAAGATTCGGACTTTGGACGGAATCAAGGTTACTTATTCGGCATGGGTCCGGCTGTTTCGCCTTCATGCTGTTGCATATAAGGTATCCCACCACATCGATGATTCAGCCCCTCCGGCCGAAACCTCACCCGAATACGCCCAATGGAAAGAACTCGATGCATTGGTTCTTCAATGGATTTACAGCACCGTTTCGGATGATCTTCTGAAACGCCTTATCAATACGACTGTAGCTCGGGCGGCTTGGACAAAGCTCGAAAAGATTTTCTTGAGCAACAAAAAGGCTCGCGCAGCGGCGCTCGAGACAAAGTTTTGCACTCTCACACTGGCAGCCTGTTCATCTGTTGAAGACTACTGTCAACAGCTGTCAGATTTAGCAAACCAACTGGCCGATGTTGATCAGCCCCTTTCTGACTCCCGACTCGTTCTTCAGCTTGTTCGCGGTCTTCTGGTCGAATATAACACCACTGCATCTCTGATTAATCAGCAGGGTGTTGATTGGGACCAAGCTATCACCATGCTTCAGGACGAAGTTATCCGGATCGAGGCTCAGAAAGGATCTCAGAACACTGTTTTGGCTGCTACTGCAGCAACACCCTCTGCCGGCTCCATTCACCAACCAACGGACGCCTCCTACTCCTCCAACAATCGACGTGGCAACAGAGGCAGAGGCGGGGCTTCAAACCGTCGGGGCAGAGGCAGGGGTCGCTTTCAGCAGCAGCAGCCCTGGACTGCATATCAGGGACAGCAGCCTACGTTTCCTCCGTGGGCTTGGTGGACACCTCCACCATGTCCGTACCCGACCCAGCAGCAGCAGTGGTCTGCCAACAAGCAGCCTGACCCTCCCTCGGCTCCCTAGGGTCAATTCACAGGGTTTACCTCGGCTGCCGGGTACTCTCCGGCTCAGTTCACCCCACCCGGCTTCAACCAGCCCGTGTATAACCCTCTCTGCCCAACAGATTTAAGCGCAACAATGGCTAATCTGCAGGTTAACTCTCCTAATATGGCCTGGAACGCAGATGTTATGGATACAGGAGCCGAGACCCACGTCACTAAAGACCAAGGTAAAATTGTTATCCCTGACTCTACTCCTGTGTGTCGTAATATATTGGTAGGTAATGGTATGTTTTTACCAATTAACGGATCAGGTACGGGCTTCCACTCTTTACCAAACCGAACTTACATCCTCCCACATATCCTTTATAGCCCTCAAATAATTAAAAATCTTATTTCCGTTAGACGTTTTACTCGTGATAATCAAGTGTCTGTCGAATTTGACCAGTTTGGTTTTTCTTTGAAGGACCTCAAAACTAAGAAGACACTATCTTGCCACAATAGTACCGGGAATCTTTATACATTCACGCCGCCTCAACTGCCGCCTCAAGCCACCTTTATCGCTTCTCACCACCTACCTTGGCATGATCGTTTATGACATCTCGGGGCACAAGTTTTAGATATTTTGAATCGTAAGTTTAATTTTCGATGTAATAAAAGTTACAATCTCTGCAATTCCTGTCAACTTTCAAATAATAAAAGATTGCCTTTTTATTCATCTAATACATTTACTTTTGCACCGTTTGATATTATTCATTGCGATTTATGGACTTCGCCAATCACGAGTACAACAGGATATAAGTATTATATGGTGCTAATTGACAATTTTTCACATTTTGTGTGGGTTTACCCCCTAAAATACAAATCCGAAACCTTCCAAACTTTTGCCCGATTTCATCAATTAATCTTTACACAATTTAACCACAAAATAAAAACCTTTCAATGCGACTTAGAGGGTGAATTTGACAATTTAGCATTTAAAATGTTTGCCCAGCAAAACGGTTTGCTTTTCCGGTTTTCTTGCCCTCAAACATCCTCTCAAAATGGAAGGGCAGAACGTATGATTCGACGCCTAAATGACATTATTCGTGCTCTGTTAATTCATGCGAATCTCCTTCCTTCATTTTGGGTTGAAGCCCTACACACAGCCACTTATCTTCATAATATATTACCAACCAAATGCCTAAATTTCTATACACCCACCTTTGCCCTTTATCTTCGTCACCCAGATTACGAACACTTATGTGTGTTCGGATGTGCATGTTACCCTAACACATCCGCTACCCAGCCTCACAAACTTCACCATCGGTCCATCCGATGTATTTTCCTCGGTTACCCACCCGACTTTCGTGGTTACCGCTGCTTTGACCCCACCACAGGCAAGGTTCACATCTCCCGCCATGTGACTTTTGATGAGCACGTGTTCCCGTTTACACTCCCTCATCCTCCTACCTCTTACAATTTTTTGAACGACCCCACCCCACCAGGTTTTACCTTTTATAGGCCCATTACTCAGCCCACTTCTAACCCGGTCACGGCCCCATACACATTCACATACTCGCGTCGTCCTCGTCCTACCCCACCATCGACCACCCAATCTACCGGCCCATCCATACCACCACCTGCCCCCACACCTATTCCGGCCCAAGCCCAGCCCACCCAACCACTCCAGCCCACCATTCCAATTCTTAACCAACACCCCATGACCACTCGTTCCAAAGCTCGCTCCAATCCTTCGGCCATGCATAACACCCTTTCCCTTTCTCCGATTCCTACCTCTTATGCCAAAGCTCTAACTGATCCTAATTGGTTGCATGCCATGCAAACCGAGTATACGGCACTACAGGATAATGAGACATGGGAGCTTGTTCCCCGTCCACATGACCGTCCCGTGATACGTTGCATGTGGCTTTTTCGGCATAAATTTAAATCAGATGGCTCATTGGAACGTTATAAGGCTAGGTTGGTGGTTAATGGAAATTCACAAACAGTTGGTGTCGATTGTGACGAGACATTTAGTCCTGTGGTCAAACCGGCCACTATTCGCACGGTTTTGTCTCTTGCTGTGTCACGGGCTTGGTCTATTCATCAACTAGATGTCAAGAATGCTTTTTTGCATGGGGAACTACATGAGACAGTATTTATGCATCAACAACCGGGTTTTTATGATAAACGCTACCCTAACCACGTGTGTCGTTTGAAGAAATCATTGTACGGTCTTAAACAGGCACCAAGGGCATGGTACACTCGTTTTGCTAATTTTATTACCTCAAAGGGGTTTCGTAGCAGCACATGTGATCAGTCTTTATTTGTTTATCAACAAGACCCGTCTAATATTGCCTACTTATTATTATATGTTGATGATATAGTTCTCACAACCTCTAATGACCGTCTGTTAAATAACATTATTGATACACTCTCGATGGAATTTGCCATGACTGATTTGGGCCGTTTACATCATTTTTTGGGAATTAAGGTTACTCAGCAGAAGAACGGTATTTTCTTGTCACAGACTCAATATGCCAAGGACATCATCGCCCGTGCTTCCATGTCCTCGTGCAAACCATGCTCAACCCCGGTTGATCTTTCATCTAAATTAAGTGCTACAGATGGAGATGTATTCTCGGATCCGATATTATATCGGAGTTTGGCGGGTGCATTGCAATATTTAACTTTTACTCGTCCAGATTTGTCTTATGCAGTTCAACAGGTGTGTCTCTTCATGCATGAGCCCCGAGATCCTCACTTTGTTTTTATGAAACGTATCATCCGTTATTTACACGGCACGGTCGATTATGGTATAAGGATCATGAAATCCGCGTCACATGACTTAATTGCTTATTCCGATGCTGATTGGGGCGGTTGCTCAGATTCGAGACGCTCCACCTCGGGTTATTGTGTTTTTCTCGGTGACAACCTCATATCATGGTCTGCTAAACGACAGCCAACTGTCTCGCGATCTAGTGCTGAAGCTGAGTATAGGGGAGTTGCAAATGCCGTTGCAGAAACAACTTGGATTCGGAATCTGCTACTTGAACTTCACACTCCCTTAACGCGTGCATCAGTTGTTTTTTGTGACAATGTTTCAACGGTCTATTTGTCCAATAACCCGGTTCAACATCAAAGGACAAAACACATCGAGATTGACATACACTTCGTGCGAGAAAAGGTGCGTCTTGGGCACATTAAAGTTCTTCATGTGCCATCTTCTATGCAGTATGCGGATATATTTACAAATGGATTATCTCGTGAACTATTCCAATCATTTCGGTCCAGCTTGAGCATCTGTCCTCCGCCCGCTCAAACTGAGGGGGTGTCTTAGCCAACCGATTATTATGTATATTAGGAATAGATTATGTTTAGTTATTTAGAGATAATCATTGTATTTATTGTATATATCTTTTCCTTATTTATTGGTTGTATTCTTCCCTATATATAGGGTGATTATTTTCTTAATAAAGATCATAAAAAGATTTCAACCATATTTGCTTTCATTAGTGACATATCGACCTGCAAGTAATTTGAGTTGGAATCATAATGAACATCTTTGTTAATATTGAAATTAAAAAGGTACCTCCAAAAGTGAAAATGGATTCTAACTTGTGTATATGACTAAAATTTTGGTAGTTGATCTAATACATATGCCGATTAGTATAAATTAAAACATGATTGATGTCAAGCATCTTACATTTTCCTACTACATGAATATCTACAACAATTTACACTGAAAAGAACCTGAATCTGACTGCAACAGCAATTACGATATTAGGAAATACACTCCCTATTAGGAAATAGATTCCGAGCAATGCCAAGCCGTCCCATGATGATTTCTACATAAATATCGTTAATCACTATATCAATCTAAGATATTATGAAGTTGACCGATTAAAATAAGCTTCAACGAAATACCTCATAGTAGCTCCAGATAGCTTTAACAAATTAACACAACATTTAATTGACTAATCACAAAGAGAGTAAGTATGTTATCTTCAAAGCGTTTCTTTCGAATTCTGCTGCAAAAACCAATAAGCACTCTAAACAATCAAAATCAAATTAAAAATAAAGAGTACATGCAAAATCAAGAGTAATAATCTTACCTTACCTTGGGATCTAGGTTTGTACTTGAAAATGAATTGGAGGAGATGAGAGGTCCAATACATTACGGCAAAAGATAGAAGAGCGGGTTTGATTTGGGAATGGACGTTAAATGCTTATGAGATTGATATAACCCATTTTATATCCAGGTTTGATGAGAACCATAAAACAAGAATTTTAAATCTTAAAACGGTTTATGACTAGCAGTTCACCAGTCAACAAAGAATGAATCTCGTGGTGTTATGTCACGCGGGCTACTTTGAGGCTTTTTTAAATTATTGTGAATATATATTTTTCAGGGATAGATATTCTTATCTACTATTAATAAATGTTACATAAACATGTAAATTAGATAGTAAAAACTTGCATTCATGTAATTGGATAACTTTGGGCTAATGAAGCTTGATGTTAGATATATGTATATCTCTGTGTGTTTTTATATATTTACACAGTCACGTACATATATAATTTTCTTGCAAGTAACTGACAGATATGTTTTTCAATTACCAGGTATATCAATAAACTTTCCACCTTTTACTTTTACATATTAAAGAATGTTACACAAAGGATCAAGGTTTATATAAAACAACCATCCATGAAATATCATATTATAGAAACATGATCAAATTGCACTAATTTTGACGTTATTTTACCAATATCGTGAAAATAACGTTAAAAGTGGCGGAAGGTTAATCAGGCATCATGTGGTGGCGTTGATAGCCGAAAGACAAGGGTACATGCACCAATCGGTCGGTGTCCCGATGGTTGAGTGTTATGTGTCTTATGTCCAAGGCTTGATGCAAAACTACTATCGAGCCGAGGGTCTCACCGGAAGCAGCCTCTCTATCCCTATGGGGTAGAGGTAAGGCTGTCTACATCTTACCCTCCTCAGACCCTACTATAGCTTTGCTATTGGTGGGATATACTGAGTACGATGATGATGATGATGATGAAAACAGTGAGAACCAATTTGTTGTTATTATTAGGTTTATTTTTGTAAGTGTTTGCTATTATTTTTTTGTTCGTATTTGCTAATTTTCGATTATGAGACGTTATAAGTATTTGCTTATTTGTATGTTGTTGTTGTTAGATTTTTTTCTTTTGCTGATATAAGTATTTGTTGGTATTTGCTGTTATTATTTTGTTCTTGATTTTGATTCTTTTTTTGTAATTTTTAGGTTTTTTTCTTTGTTATTATAAATAATTGTTTATGTAGATTGGTATTGTAGTTGATATTGTTTCTTACGTTCTCATTTTTTTATAAATTGATATTATTTCCTACGTTTTCATGTTAAGACTAAAATACACATGAACATTCCCCTCATATTATGTTATTTGTATTCAAAAGATAAATTAATGGCTGAAGTTATAAAACTTGCAGATTCTGTAAAATTTGCATTGGGAAGATTAACAGATGATAATGTAGTTTCACGCTGGTATAGTACCCGCAACAAAAATATTAATTTTCGAAGAGTTATATTAAATTACTATGATATATACTAATAGGTAGGTGTGTGCATGTATTTGTTTTGGGCTTAACCCGCCGTTCGGTTTTGTTCACAATGGGTTCGATTTGTTTTTTTCGATTTTGTCATTTGGGTTGAAGTATTTTGGCCTTTTGGGTCGAAAAAAAGTAGCCCAAAATAATGAATTTTGCCTAAAATGTTTTATTAGTTAAGGATTAATTGATATTAAATTTTTTTAGGCTACGCCATTTATTAATTTGTTATAAATTCCTTAACATTCGACAATATAATTTATAATTTATAAATTCAAATAACAAAAGGCAGTTTGTTCATTTTTTACAGGTTTGGTCTGGTTGTAAAAGTAGGCTCGATATTTTCGGTTTTTGGTACATACAAGACCAAAACGGAACCGAAAACTAAACTATCGGTTTTAGGTTGGGTTGAAGATTGGATGAAGTAAGGGACATTTTTGGTAGAGTTTTTTTCTACACGGTTTGACTTATAAATTTAACTTAATAATGACTTAATGAGTTATTGGAAAACTATTTTATTTTTTAGTTCTTTTATTTTTTAGAATTAAGTTGCTAAAAGAAAGCATACACAACATGGCAATATGGCATAACAATATGTTGTATTATTTTGGTTATGGTTTTTACATGGAGGGTTTTAAATGCTTAGTTGAAGCCCTATTGATTATTGACCGGTTTGATTCAGGACAAAACTTAAAATATATAAATATATAACCAAAAAATCTTTAATAAGCTTAATCAAGTCGAAGCTTAATCGATTTGAAGTATTATGTGATGCATTTAATTATATCTACTTAATTACCTTAGGCTACATACCCACACAAACCCAATATAAACCAAGTTACAAATACTTTAGTGAAAGTTTGACTTGCGTAATCTTGACATCTTGTACTCTACCTTTGTCTTATAAAATCATACGATCAAACACTTAAATTACGGTCATAATTTTATATCACAGTTTCAACATCTAAAACATTCATTTTCAAAGCATGGTATAAAATTACTAATAATACCATTAAACATGAATTTTAGTATGTGTACAAAATATAAAAAGTTCGGTTTGTTTACAGGCCTAGTAATGAACGGGGATGCAGTAATGTGTACGAACTGCAAGTCCATGAAGAGGGATTTTGAATGTTGGGATTCAAAATTTATGATTGAAAGATTCTCAAAACAGAAGAATGCACAAAGTACAAGTCTCGAGTACTTATTCTTGGTCGAACACTTAAAGTTGATGAAGATATGTACAAGCATAAGCTCTGAGTAGTTAGATTACACACAAATACTTGTATATGAAGTTGTTGAAAAGATTAAGTATTTACTCTGAGTACTTAATTAGTCTTGAGTAGTTAAGAAGATATTCAGAAAGACTAAGTGTAACTGTTCAGGAATGCTTTATTCATGAGTAGATAACCCAAGCGTTCGAAGTTGATATATTTGGCTAAATGTAGCTACTCGTGAGATAAATAAGTGTTGGTGAAGACGTATGTGTTCGAAATGTAATGTTGTAAGTCACAAGTGTTCAAGAAAGACTTGTCTGTTCAAAGGAAGTTATTAAGTGTTCAAAGGCGGTTCTTATCTGTTCAAGATGAAGGAAGTTATTGTGTTAGAAGGTGATTAACAAGTGTTCGGCATGAGACTTTAGTGGTCAAACCAACTGAACCAGACATAGTTTGTTTCAACTCAATACTAAAAATGACTCTTTTCTTGCCATCCAATCTGCGTTTTGCATGAAAAAGAAATTAAAAATAAAAACTCTTAGCACAACTAACCTAAACCTAATAACAACATTCAAGCGAAAACTTGTTGTAACATGACAATCAAATACCATTCAACTGATTAATTTACACATTTTACAAAGTAAATAACTTATGGTGATAATGTCTACATTTAAGTAAATAACCGATTACTTTACAATTATGGGAAAGATCATATATGACAAAACTTACATATATAAAAAAAAGACAATATAAGAATTACTTTAACATGGTTCAGATATAAACGTGTTAATAATAAATACGAAGCTCTTTTCTTTTCTTAGTTAGCAACGCTGCATCTAATTTTTATGCTTCCTCTAGCACCAGTAAGAGGATCAATTTCTCCCATTTTAACCATGGCTGCCATAAAATCTGATGCAAATATTGAAGGATTGTTGATTTGTTGCTATATTCTGACACAGTGTTACCACTCGAGCCACCCTTAAACAACACTCGATCCGATTGAAGAAAACCCCTCCTCTGAGCAAGATTCCTGAAATAATTATTATCAAATGAATTTGGTGTCACAAAATCAAGTGATGCCAAGTTTCCATCCCCGGTTCCTCAATTCGCTGGGTGGTTGCATCTACGTGTGTTAGCAAATTCGCCTCTATGTCTGACCTGTTACCGTATATTTTGGCTCGAAATGCAACACGCCGCGATTGACCAATAGTATGAGATCCTGATTATTAAAAATGAGGTCCATGTGTCATAAAAAGAGAGATAAATAATTAACTGCATAAAACAGCAGCCAAGTCTGTTGCCCTTTATATATAATTTTGCTACAAATTATAGAGTATAAGCTAATGAATTCTAACCAGATAAAACAACCATGTCTCTTTCAATTAGACCCTTTTGCCTCAAATCTCTAATGAGTGAATGCAGAATGAAGACCCTGATCGGCTCGTGAAACTCTCAGCTCGTGCTCAGTTTGCATCTGGAGATTCTCTTCTGCCAAGTCCTACTCACCATGAAGGACCACCTACTTGAATATTATCAAGTAATTCATAATTGATCAATACAAAGATGCAAGATTATAACTTTATATTAAAAAATGTTATAAATATTCAAGCATGTAGTAAAATATAAAGTTTAAGTATCTGTTAGGTTTCCTGAAATGTAAGTGTTGTGCCAAACTTGATGGGGAGTGCACTATCATTGTCCTTTCAGTCTGAAATAACACAAACTACTCAATGTCAGCATCTATTTTATTTGTTCCAGTGTATTGTATGTTCATTAGATGCTGTTTGTAAACTAATTTTGAAACCCAAACCTATGACTCTATCGAGTGTATAAAAAGAGCAAAGTTATCACTATATGCACGAAAGTAGTCTATTGATTTAACTCTGTTTATACTATATCATTTACGTATTGATACCCTAAAGCTATCTGAGATGGACAATTTGCTTTCGCTTGCTTTTGGGTTATATGGTCTGCAAATATTATCCCAAATCAATTTTAGTTAAATGGTGAATGATTTTAGACCCAATTCTATCATTTCTTTTGTTTGCCTTTGGGTTATGTGGTTTGCAAATATTCACCCAAATCAGTTTAGTTAAATGGTGAATATTTTGGTTCAGACATTCACCGAAATGTTTCAACTAAAGTTCAGATTTCACAAGCAAGATTAACGTTTTTTACACAAAAGATATTACAAAAATCAATAACATGAAGTAATTTACCATGCAGTCGGCCTCTCCAACTTGTTCTGGAAGCTCGCCTCTGTTTTGATTGGCCAATAAAATGGTAAAAGTAACAAACTTTATGAATCAAACTATGAAAAATATTATCTTTACCAGCACAGCACATTACGTCATGGGACTCATCAACCTCAAGAGTCTTGAATGCATAGATTTTATGGTTAGAATCGGACATGGTCTAGGGTTTCTAATTTGCAGTCAGCAAGTCGGGTTTATTATAGCGAAGAAGATGAATCAGTTAAGGAGTAAGCGGTGATTGCAATAGGTGGTGGCGACCGTTTATACCATGAGTATTACTAATACGCCGTAGATTGCACACAAACCCTAGAACTCAAGCCACCGTAACTACCCACAATCTTTTGGTTTCCTCGCGCCTGAAGCTGTGGAGCTACTTACCCGTGTTCAGCAGGTCATGCATAGTAATGTTATGACTTCAAGATCAGCAAATATAGTTTTTAAAAGATTGGGTTTTGCGATTCAAAAAAGGGTAGCAGCGCAGCTTGTTGCCCGCTTGCCTTCTGTTTCGATGTAATCCAATAAACAACCACAAATTGAAATCCAACATAAAACTCTTCGAATGGAGATCTTTATTGAAGACGATTTGGGATGAGCGTGGATTGATAGGGAGTCTGAAAAAGATGGGGTATTTGATTTTAGGGGTTTCACAAGTAGGTATGTGAGATGTTATGACCCGTGGAGCAATGCGATTCAAACTGGGTTAAATCAATGAGAGCGCATTATTTATAAACGAAGCAATCTGGTGACTCTCTCTCTATATATATATACACACACACACTAGCTTTTCGCCCGCGTGTTACGCGGGTTACCTATATTATTTTCTAAAAAAGTTATTATGAATGTCTATTTTTCATTTATAATATGTTTATAATATGTGGAACGATGTATATGCTATTTAATGGATCACCTCAAATAGACTCACATCACAATAGTCCATCTATTAATGTGACATCTGTCCCGATCCGACCCGACCCAGGTACCCGTTTCTCCGATCCGATCTCTTTCTTTTATGATTTAATATTTATTTATACTTATACTTTATTTTTAATAATAATAATATTCTCCTTCCCGCCTCTTCCTCTCTTTTCCTTTCCGCCGTCCCGTCCCTCTTCTTCTCTCCCTCTTCTTTTCCCTCTTGTTGCCGTCCCGCCTCTTTCTCTCTCTTGTCGTCGTACCGCCCTTACGCCTTGAACCTCCTTTTCTCTTAACTCTTTGCTTGTCCTTTGTTTCTTCCCACCTAAGGTTGTCTGCGCAGCTCCACGCGCCAGACTCCTTACAAGGAAGCCTGCGCGAAGACCAGTTGTTCTTGCGATACGCGAGGCGAACTGTTCTCGCAGCGCGCTAAGAATTGTAGTTCTTCTCGCAGCGCGCTAAGAATGGTAGTTCTTCCCGCGACGCGCTAAGAATTGTAGTTCTTCTCGCAGCGCGCTAAGAATGATAGTTCTTTCCGCGACGCGCTAAGAATTGTAGTTCTTCTCGCAGCGCGCTAAGAATGGTAATTCTTCCCGCGGCGAGCTAAGGATTGTTCTGTCTGCCTTCGCCCTCGCGCGTGCGCTCGATGTTTTCTCGCGCTATGTCTTGAGTCTTTTCTTCTGTTTAATCCAGCCGTTTACTTTTGTGATGTCTTATCTTCTGTGCTGTTGACCTGACCTATCTTATGTCTGAAAAGTTACTTTCGGCGCAGCATGCGCACCAACCCCATTGGTTGACAGAAAAAGTGACTGACATTATCTTTTGAGATCTGCTTTTCCATGCTTGACCAGTACCTTTATCTGACCCTCCCATGCCTGTTTACTGTTACCTGTCAGCTTTTCTTTTGCCCCCTGCAGCTGCCATATCTTTTGATATCTTTTGCTTTTGGAATCTTTTACTTTTTGGAGATCTTTTCCCCTTTTCTAGGGATTGTGTTCCCTAGGGTTTCTCTATAAATAATAATGTTATTTTTCCTAACACTACACACACAAAGCACTTAAACTCTCATGTTCTCTCTTACTCCTTGCCGTTGTTCTTCCTCTGCCGTCTCCTCTCTCTTTGCCTTCGTCTTCTATCCTGTTCTGCCCTGCTTTTCCGGTAATATATGTATTATATATAATAACTTACTTATTAATTATGCTAACTTGTAATCAAGACTTAAATCAAATCATTAAAACAATAATCTTATTTATAGGTTAACTTGTGCTTGTTTAAAGTTGGTTCTTGCTTTATCTTTCACCGCACCGTTTATCAAGTGAGTAATCTCGTACCTAATCCCTTTTTATTTTTAATGTTTTGGGATGTTCATGTGTTCATACAAACTTAGAGTCTTAAACTTGTTTATGAACTTTAGTCGCGCAGTATCCCATGTGTTGAGGACGTTTACTTGGCTGTTTATTTGTATGTGTGTATCATTAACCGCTTTGTTCGGCCTAATCCGAAGTTTTCATGGATCCATTAGATGAACACGGGAGACCTATCGTTTACGGTTTTCTTTGTTTACACTTGCACAGATGTTTTCTTGTTTTTGTGCTCATTTGGGAGTACGGATTGAACTATGAACTATGATCTATTTAGGCTTGATCACAATCTGATTACACCCTTGTTAAACACCAGACATACACGTGTTGCGCGCAGATTTATTGTTATCTATGTATTGTATTAAACTTGAATTCTCACCAACACGCAAGTGTTTGACGTTTTATTTTAACACATGTTCAGGTTTGCTGTAGCTACATTTGGAGCTTGTGGACACGTAGGACGTATTTACTTTTGGACCTAGATTAAAATGTATCAAGACAAATTATTATTGTTCGAATATTTCGTCTTATAATATATTGATTTATGTTGATTTATGTTATCTTGTGTTTACGTTGCGCGTGCGCGAATGAATATATTTATTAAATATTGACACCCAATAGTGTCACGAGTAATGAAACAATATGTGGCGCCCCGATGTATAATCCGCCTTTGGTCGGGGTGTTACAGATTGGTATCAGAGCTCGTTGACTTTAGGATAGGTGGTTAGACGTAACGGCCTAGAATACCTAAGAGTCCCTTCTTGCGCATGAGAGAAATCTCATGTTTGCGCGCTTATTGTTAATTACTCGTTATTTATAAATATGCTTGCGCCAACGCAGTATATGATTTTATGATTTATTTCGCGATATTTCGATTTTTGCTGAATTTCAATTTTTATTGATTTTTCTTACATATTCGTTTGTTGGGATTTGAAAATCCGAAAGGTCATGGTGATACATGAATAGTTGATTTTCAATTTCCATTTACGATTATGTTCTGAGGTTGGAGACTTGAAAAGTCATGGTGATACATGAATTGTCAACCTCCAATACTCATTTTCTTGTATATTTTATATTGAGGATTGAAAAGTCATGGTGATACATGAATCGTCAATCTCCAATACTCGTTTACCTCGTCATTTTAAATTGAGAATTCGGAAAGTCATGGTGATACATGAATTGTCGATTCTCGATTCGAATTTGTTACCTGTATTGAGTTTGCATTCAAATTCATGTTTCACTTTAATTGTTGATGGTATCTAACCCCGCGAAACCAAGCTTTATAAGATTAAACTTTGCGCTAAGACATTAACCAAAAATTAAAACTTTTATAGAATGCCTCCGCTATCTCGCCGATTTCAGAGAAGGGAAGCCTCGCGCAGGCGTAGACAGCAACGTTCCCAGGAAATGGCCGCCGCAATAGCCCAAGCTTTGAGCCAAAACAATACCTCCGGTTACAACATTAAGTCCTTTAATGCGGGTAACCCTCCAAAGTTCACAGGTCTTGAAGGAGCCACCGTGATGCTCCAGTGGCTCGAAAAGATAGAAAACACTTTCCTCCATACCCAATGCCCTCCTGACAGACGAACCCTATATGCTTCCAGTGTTCTGGAATCTAGAGCGCTTACATGGTGGAATGGAGTAGCTCATGCGCGTGGCGCAGAAGCTGCTTCTAGCATGACATGGGAGGAATTCAAGGAAATTCTGACGCGAGAATTCTGCCCTCCCAACGAAGTTAAGCGCCTGGAGGAGGAATTTTGGAATCTTAAGCAATACAGTGGTGAAGCGCGCGAATACGCGACGCGCTTCCATGAACTAAGCCTGCTTGTCCCTCACCTTGTTACCCCTTCCCGCCGAGCCATCGAGAAATTCCTTGGGGGTCTCCCCATGGAAATTCAAGATTCTGTATGGGCCAGAAACCCAGCAACCCTCTCTGACGCCATCGAGTTGGCCGCTGTGCTCAGCGACAACCATGTCAGAGCAGGAACCCTGTTCCTGCGGGGAACTGAGAAGACCAAACCCACCAAGACTACCCCTGAACCAGCAGAAACCAGACCAGAACCCTTAAACCGTAACAACCTCAAGCGCAGGCGCAAAGCCTATGCGCTTACCAGCCCGCCCATTGTCCAGCAACCCACCTACCAACCTCCAGTTTACGCGCCTAACCCACTGTCGACCTACCCAACACCCCCTATAGTCCACAACTATGCCCTAACCAATCCCGCACTCCCTGCCCCGCCACCTAAGAAACCTTACACAGGAACCCAACCCTTTTGCCCAACCTGTAGACTTCACCACCCAACCCAAACCCCGTGTCGACAATGTAACCGATGTGGCCGCGTTGGTCACTCTGCCGAATACTGTAGAGTCCCTCCCGCCAACCCAATTGCGCCAACACCACCAGTCTACCCGCAGAACCCACAACCAACCTACCAAAACCCACGACCCAGGTCGTGCTTTAACTGCGGTGATCCCAGTCATTTCCGGAACGCGTGCCCAAGACTACAAGTTCAGATTACGCAAGCGAATCCGGTGAACCAGATTTCGAACCAAGTGACACGCAGGCGAGCTTTTAACATAACCGCGCACCAAGCGCAAGCGAATAATGACGTAGTTAATGGTACATTTTTGCTTAACGGATTTTATGCTTCTGTACTTTTTGATACTGGCACCGATCGAAGTTTTATTTCTCGCGCGTTTGAGCAGAAGCTTGCGCGACCGCGCAACGATTTAAAAGAAAATTTTTCAGTTGAATTGGCTAATGGTGAAACTGTTTTAATTAACTCAGTGATTAAAAATTGCACGCTTAACCTTAACGAAAACGATTTTCTGATTGACCTCATCCCCATGCCTCTTGGAAGCTTTGATGTTATTATTGGTATGGACTGGCTCTCGAAGAATCGCGCCGAAGTTATTTGCGCCCAGAAGTTGATTCGCATTCCTCGAGAAAACGGTGATCTTCACATCTATGGCGAGAAACCCTCCCGCGGTCTTAAACTTATGTCTTGCGCCGAAGCCCGAAGGCTCATGCGGAAAAGGTGTATTGCATTCTTAGCCCATGTGGTTAAACCTGCTGAAGAAAAGAAGCTTCGCGATATCCCTGTTGTGCGTGATTTCCCTGAAGTTTTTCCTGATGATCTTCCTGGTATCCCTCCCTCTCGTGAAGTCGAGTTCCGTATTGATCTTGTCCCTGGTGCTTCCCCCGTAGGTAAATCTCCTTACCGTCTTGCGCCCGCTGAGATGCAAGAATTGGCAAGCCAACTTCAAGAGTTGACTGCTAAAGGATTCATCCGCCCTAGCTCTTCGCCCTGGGGTGCTCCGGTGTTGTTCGTTAAAAAGAAAGATGGTACGTTTCGCATGTGTATTGATTACCGCGAGTTGAACAAGCTCACCATTAAGAACCGGTATCCCTTACCGCGTATTGACGACCTCTTTGATCAACTCCAAGGTGCCTCTTGTTTCTCGAAGATTGATCTCCGCTCTGGCTATCACCAGTTGCGCATCTGCGATGAAGATGTTCCGAAGACTGCTTTTCGTACTCGTTATGGCCATTTTGAATTCTTGGTCATGTCCTTCGGTTTAACCAACGCACCCGCCGTTTTCATGGATCTAATGAATCGGGTGTGTAGGCCTTTCTTGGATAAATTCGTGATTGTGTTTATCGATGACGTTCTGATTTATTCTAAGACCAAGGCCGAGCATGAACAACATCTTCGGTTGGTATTGCAAAAGCTTAGAGCCGAGCAGCTCTTTGCCAAGCTCTCCAAGTGTGAATTTTGGTCGGATGAAGTACAGTTTCTTGGCCATGTTGTAAACAAGATGGGGATTCATGTCGACCCATCCAAAATTGAAGCAATCAAGAACTGGATTACGCCATCCACTCCTACCGAGATCCGTTCCTTTCTGGGCTTAGCTGGTTATTACCGGCGCTTCATTTCGAACTTCTCAAAGATCGCATTGCCTTTAACAGCTCTGACGCACAAAGGTAAACCGTATATTTGGGGCTCGAAGCAAGAAGAAGCCTTTCTAACGCTCAAGCGTTTGTTGTGTGAAGCTCCTGTCCTTGCGCTACCTGAGGGTAATGATGATTTTGTCGTGTACTGCGATGCCTCCAACCAAGGTCTCGGTTGTGTTCTTATGCAACGAGGCAAGGTTATCGCTTACGCATCAAGGCAACTCAAGGTTCATGAAAAGAATTATACAACTCACGACCTCGAACTAGGCGCAGTTGTTTTTGCCTTGAAGATCTGGAGACACTACCTTTATGGTACTAAGTGTATCCTCTACACTGACCATAAAAGCCTTCAGCATATCTTTGATCAAAAGGAACTCAACATGAGGCAACGCCGATGGAACGAACTCATCAGCGATTACGATTGTGAGATCCGGTATCATCCTGGTAAGGCTAATGTGGTAGCTGATGCGCTCAGCCGTAAACCCTGCCAGCTTAACTGTATTTTGCCGCGCACGCAGCTTCACTTTGCGCCGATTCAGAGCAATCTTGAATCACGCATTCGCGACGCGCAGCGCGCATCCATCAGTAATGGTAACCTTCGCGCCGAGTTAGCGTGTGGCGCGGAAGCACACTTTGTCCCTAATCTGAGTGGAATTCTCTGCTATCTCAATCGCATCTGGATTCCCTTTGATGAGAATTTTCGCGCTGATATCCTGAGTGAAGCGCATAAATCTCGGTATTCTATTCATCCCGGCGCTGATAAAATGTACAAGGATTTGCGCATTACTTATTGGTGGCCCGGTATGAAAAAGGATATTGCTGTGTTCGTAGCTAAATGCCTAACTTGTTCTAAGGTAAAAGCTGAACATCAACGCCCATCTGGTTTGCTCGAACAACCAGAAATTCCTACGTGGAAATGGGAAGGTATAGCGATGGACTTCATTACCAAGTTACCTTTGACAACAAGCAAACATGATAGCATTTGGGTAATAGTGGATCGTTTGACTAAGTCTGCTCACTTTCTGCCCATTCGTAAAAACTACCGTGTTGAGCAACTCGCGCAGCTTTATGTCAAGGAAATTGTCTGCCGCCATGGTACTCCTTTGAGCATCATATCCGATCGCGATGGCCGTTTTATATCTCGCTTTTGGAAATCTCTCCAATCTGCGCTAGGAACTCGCTTGGACATGAGTACGGCATATCATCCTCAGACTGACGGTCAGTCTGAGCGAACTATTCAAACTCTTGAGGATATGCTCCGATCTTGTGTTCTTGATTTTGGAGGTAATTGGGATTCGCACCTGCCTTTGATCGAGTTCTCTTATAATAACAGCTATCATTCCAGTATTGGTATGGCCCCATTTGAAGCACTTTACGGTCGTAAGTGCCGCTCCCCGATTTGTTGGAGCGAAGTGGGTGAAGCTCAAATCACAGGACCCGAACTTGTTCAAGAGACAACCGATAAAATCGCCAAGATCCGTGATCATCTGCTGACTGCCAGAAGCCGACAGAAGAGTTACGCAGATCGCAGGCGAAAGCCTCTCGAATTTCAAGTTGGTGATCTTGTTCTCCTCAAAGTGTCGCCCTGGAAGGGTGTTGTCCGCTTTGGGAAGAAAGGTAAGCTTGCTCCTCGATATGTTGGACCATTTAAGATTCTCGCGCGTGTGGGAAAAGTTGCCTACAGACTAGACCTGCCGCCCGCGCTCAGCAATGTGCATCCAACGTTCCATGTATCCAATCTCAAGAAGTGTTTAGCCGACGAGAACCTTCACATTCCACTTGATGAAGTTCAAGTTGACGAATCCATGCATTTCGTTGAGAAGCCTGTTGAGATTATGGATCGCGAGGTTAAGCAAACCAAGCGCAGTCGCATCCCTATCGTGAAAGTTCGCTGGGAGTCCAAGCGCGGAGCCGAGTTTACATGGGAAAGGGAAGATCAAATGAAGATCAAGTACCCGCACCTGTTCTCTGCGCAACCTACTTCGAGATAAATTTCGGGACGAAATTTCTTAAAGTAGGGGAGACTGTGACATCTGCCCCGATCCGACCCGACCCAGGTACCCGTTTCTCCGATCCGATCTCTTTCTTTTATGATTTAATATTTATTTATACTTATACTTTATTTTTAATAATAATAATATTCTCCTTCCCGCCTCTTCCTCTCTTTTCCTTTCCGCCGTCTCGTCCCTCTTCTTCTCTCCCTCTTCTTTTCCCTCTTGTTGCCGTCCCGCCTCTTTCTCTCTCTTGTCGTCGTACCGCCCTTACGCCTTGAACCTCCTTTTCTCTTAACTCTTTGCTTGTCCTTTGTGTCTTCCCACCTAAGGTTGTCTGCGCAGCTCCACGCGCCAGACTCCTTACAAGGAAGCCTGCGCGAAGACCAGTTGTTCTTGCGATACGCGAGGCGAACTGTTCTCGCAGCGCGCTAAGAATTGTAGTTCTTCTCGCAGCGCGCTAAGAATGGTAGTTCTTCCCGCGACGCGCTAAGAATTGTAGTTCTTCTCGCAGCGCGCTAAGAATGATAGTTCTTTCCGCGACGCGCTAAGAATTGTAGTTCTTCTCGCAGCGCGCTAAGAATGGTAATTCTTCCCGCGGCGAGCTAAGGATTGTTCTGTCTGCCTTCGCCCTCGCGCGTGCGCTCGATGTTTTCTCGCGCTATGTCTTGAGTCTTTTCTTCTGTTTAATCCAGCCGTTTACTTTTGTGATGTCTTATCTTCTGTGCTGTTGACCTGACCTATCTTATGTCTGAAAAGTTACTTTCGGCGCAGCATGCGCACCAACCCCATTGGTTGACAGAAAAAGTGACTGACATTATCTTTTGAGATCTGCTTTTCCATGCTTGACCAGTACCTTTATCTGACCCTCCCATGCCTGTTTACTGTTACCTGTCAGCTTTTCTTTTGCCCCCTGCAGCTGCCATATCTTTTGATATCTTTTGCTTTTGGAATCTTTTACTTTTTGGAGATCTTTTCCCCTTTTCTAGGGATTGTGTTCCCTAGGGTTTCTCTATAAATAATAATGTTATTTTTCCTAACACTACACACACAAAGCACTTAAACTCTCCTGTTCTCTCTTACTCCTTGCCGTTGTTCTTCCTCTGCCGTCTCCTCTCTCTTTGCCTTCGTCTTCTATCCTGTTCTGCCCTGCTTTTCCGGTAATATATGTATTATATATAATAACTTACTTATTAATTATGCTAACTTGTAATCAAGACTTAAATCAAATCATTAAAACAATAATCTTATTTATAGGTTAACTTGTGCTTGTTTAAAGTTGGTTCTTGCTTTATCTTTCACCGCACCGTTTATCAAGTGAATAATCTCGTACCTAATCCCTTTTTATTTTTAATGTTTTGGGATGTTCATGTGTTCATACAAACTTAGAGTCTTAAACTTGTTTATGAACTTTAGTCGCGCAGTATCCCATGTGTTGAGGACGTTTACTTGGCTGTTTATTTGTATGTGTGTATCATTAACCGCTTTGTTCGGCCTATTCCGAAGTTTTCATGGATCCATTAGATGAACACGGGAGACCTATCGTTTACGGTTTTCTTTGTTTACACTTGCACAGATGTTTTCTTGTTTTTGTGCTCATTTGGGAGTACGGATTGAACTATGAACTATGATCTATTTAGGCTTGATCACAATCTGATTACACCCTTGTTAAACACCAGACATACACGTGTTGCGCGCAGATTTATTGTTATCTATGTATTGTATTAAACTTGAATTCTCACCAACACGCAAGTGTTTGACGTTTTATTTTAACACATGTTCAGGTTTGCTGTAGCTACATTTGGAGCTTGTGGACACGTAGGACGTATTTACTTTTGGACCTAGATTAAAATGTATCAAGACAAATTATTATTGTTCGAATATTTCGTCTTATAATATATTGATTTATGTTGATTTATGTTATCTTGTGTTTACGTTGCGCGTGCGCGAATGAATATATTTATTAAATATTGACACCCAATAGTGTCACGAGTAATGAAACAATATGTGGCGCCCCGATGTATAATCCGCCTTTGGTCGGGGTGTTACTATTAATGTGGCCCAACATACTGTTGTTTTAGATTTGAATTTTGGGCTTGATATTGCATTGGGCTTTTATTCGATTGATAGAATTGTATTTCTCAAGCTTAATTTCACTTTCACACAGATCTCAAACGGGCAAGTCGAATATTTTGTTTTCTTGTCATATGTGTATTCATTTCATTTTGTGGAGAGTTATTATATATATTTTTCTTATTTATATGAAGCTTAGTTTGTAGTTCTTTAACCACATATAACCCTAGAAAGACTTCATTAATAGTTTGGCCTTCACTAACATTATTACCATGCAGTAACTTAATCTTCAATACTTCAGTTTTGTTATCAAACATGTAAGTTTAACATTTCGTTTTGTTCTCGTTTACTGTTTAATTTCATTTTGTCGTGAATTATTATATCTTTTTTACTTTTATGAAGTTTAATATGTTAACGTAATATGCATCAAACATAAGATAAGTTATATTATATTTTGAATTTTGTTAATGAAAGTTTTCTGATCATATGTTAAAACTAAGTTTTTAAATTTGTTTTATTATCAATAATTTTTATATGAATAATATTTTCTATATATGTTTGTTTTACATTTATTTTTTTTAAGATTTAAATATTTATTTTTAATTTTTAAATTTTGAGCATAAGGGTGATTATGAGAAGCCGTCTGTTTGAAAAATGTGTGTATACTGATTTTATTAGTTCTTTAAGAAACCATCTTATTTTCTTCATTCTTCATTCAGTCTGTTCGTAATCCAATTACAAACCCTGTCTTTCTTATTCAATCGAATCAGGCATATCAAACCTTAATATGTTGTTTGAGCTTAAGTACTCAACCGCATCACCAAGGAAGCATTCACGCAAACAATCGTTAATCTCATGGACTACCTCATTTGTTGATGCACAAGTATTGCCCTTTCTTGTAAGTAAATACGGTTTTGGCAATCCTTTATACGGCTTGTAAACAGCAAACTGTAACAACAACCACGGGACCCTCCTTTGGATTGTCTTCAATGAAAGGCAAGATCTTAGCACATACGAATCCGATTAAGTCTTAGAACCTTTTATTGCCATGAAAAGAAATATATAAATAGGTTTAATAGCAAATGCATGAAATCTATTTTTCTTTATAATTAGAATATTTTCGTGATTCCATATAAGGTTGTTTTACATTATTCGTTTTTAATATTTATATATTTTTTTGGATTTTAATTTTATTTATTGTAAGAAAGTTAATAATATATTTAGGGTTTGATGATGAAAGAGCTTCACAAATAAATGGGATGTTATAACCAGGTTTAAAAGTTATCTGGGTTTGGTGAGACCCATGACCCGCCTATTTTTTTTACTATAAAATTGTTTCTTAATATAAATAATATCTTTTTCTAATATGATATTAATTTTTAGTATATCTCTATTTTATATGATTTTCATATCAAATATTTGGTGAAATTAATATTTAATTTAATGAGATGCTATAACCCGTTTAAGGGTTATATGGGTTTTGGTGAGACACATACCCGTAAATTCGGGCAAAATAAATGAGAAGCCTCTATTTCCAAATAAGCAATCTGGTGACTTGAGAGAATGTAGGAACAACCAGAGAGCTTATAAATGTTTCGTTTATATATATATATATATTTATAGGTAAGGTTAAAATGAAAACCCATTTGAGTTGTGAAAACCCGCGAAAACCCTATGTAACATCGTTTTTTTTTTGTTACATGTAATATATGTTGTAACATTTAATACAAAATATCGAAACATCAAAAAAAAATGTTTTGCTATTTTTTAACATTTTTTTACTAATTTTTATATATGTTTTCAAGAGAGAGAAAAAGTTATATTTATATTTATATTTTTTATTCATTTTAATTGTGGACCACATGATTTAAACATTAATTAAAAACATGTGGTTGAGAATGAGTTTCTAGAGTTTTCACAACTCAAGTGGGTTTTCATTTTATACTTAGCATATATATATATATATATATATATATATATATATATATATATATATATATATAAAAGATGTGATTTGTTTTTTTCTTGTATTTTATTAGAAGGAGATATAAAACTAATTATAAACGCTTGTCAAGGTTTTTATTGGTTTGGTTTGAGTTTATTCGGTTTTAGGTTTCAGTTGATTTCGGTTTCGTTTAGGTTTTCAGGTTATTGGTTTTTAATTTCGGTTCAGTTTCAATTATATTTACCAACTAATCAAATTCAAATGAAACAAATTATTAATGTAATCAGTTATCAACCAACCCAGATTGTCATCGACTCTCAGTATACGATGTGATGATGGGTAGGCTGACTCCAGGAACAACCTGCAAATTAATAAGAAAAAATTCAATACTCTAGCAGAAGTTGCAATATCATAGAGCCAACGCATGGCAGATCAAGCATTTTTAAAAATTAAAACACTAAAGCCATAAAAGACCATAAAAGTATGAAGCCATAAATTTAAAAGGTAAAAGTACCATTTCAATTACACTAAATGAAATAAAAGATGTGGAATAAGACAAAACATTGAAGGGCAACATAAATATTATAAAAGAATGTAGATTACATTGAAACAACTTCAAGCGACCATCATAGCCTTCAGATCATCAAACATCACATTTACAAATTTTAACACTAAACTAAGCATATAGATATGACATAATTAACTGGTGTGATGCTACATATCACCAATGGCGGCATGTAAGCGTCTTGGGCCGGGTAGCTCGTCTTGCCGCACGGTGCTCACTGTTCAAATACATATAAAATTGCCAATAAATAAGTACAAAAAAATGCCGATGATCATGTGGTTACTTATAGAGGCCCAATTTAATCATCTAAACCCTAATTTTACGGTTTTAAGACGGAAATTATTTAAAATGCGTACCTCTAGAGGCGGTAATTAAAGCTAGATAAGTGCATAGCTACACACAAAAGTTGCTAGTTGGGCTGGGTTGCCCACTTTTCTTCTTTTGATCTGGAAAAAGAACCTTACTCGCTAGTGAGTAGTGATGAATACATTTTTATGTTAAAAATGGATTTTATATTCAATATAAGAATGCTCGCCGTAGGAAAAAGTCTTTTTCCCATCCCGGGTCATAAGTTCAATGTAGTACCCAGAGTAAGTTCAATGCAATATAATCTGTATATTACATTTTTTGACCCAAAAAATACAGTGAACATGTCAACGGGATAATGGATAAATCAAACTTTCAGGTCAACTAAACACATTTTGACCATTACAAAAGTTACCCATTTTGCTACATACCCTACTTAAATATTAGGTAGATGGAGAAGCAACTTTGATCCAGATTCTTCCTTTACCAAACTTTTTTTCATAGAGAAAGCCTTAGTTTCCAATTATGAAATAATAACATTGAGTTCACCTTCCTTGCTTGCAATGTTTTTTTCATAGAGAAAGCCTTAGTTTCCAATTATGAAATAATAACATTGAGTTCACCTTCCTTGCTTGTCATTGCAGCTAGGCCGGTAAACAAACTGAAAGTGATGACTATTCAGCGGGAAATTCGTTTATGTTTGTTTATTTAATAAATTAACGAACATACAATTTTTGTTTGTTCAGTTGCTGAAACGAACGAACGGACATGAACACAAGTTTGTTCATCCATTTATGTTTGTAAACGTCTGTTTATTTTCTTTTATTTATGCCATTTATTTACATTTGTTTATGTTCGTTTAAATTTTATAAATACAGAAGTAGGTATATTTATAAAAAAAATATTTAGTTGTTCGTTAACGAACACAAACATGCCCCAT
The DNA here is from genome assembly GCF_021521415.1 of Bidens hawaiensis. Classification (NCBI taxonomy): domain Eukaryota; kingdom Viridiplantae; phylum Streptophyta; class Magnoliopsida; order Asterales; family Asteraceae; genus Bidens; species Bidens hawaiensis. The sequence continues at coordinate 5,999 of NW_027496604.1, read as the reverse complement.
TTCGTGTTCGTTTACAGGCTTAATTGCAGCCTTTATAAACATATGCAGTTGATCAACTTAAAGTAACTACTTGTATGGTTGTTATTAAAATATGCAACGCAGATTGATTATTATGCATAACCATAAACCAAAAAAGTTGCACTAAACATTAAACCACACTTAGAAGTATGAAAATGCAATACATGAGCTATCAATCTTGGCTACTGAAAAATACTCTTTTCACACATCTTCTATACATCAAGTAAAAATAATATATAATACAAAAGGTGTGCCCTTTTTCCAGTTAAATCATCACACAAAATAAGATCACATTCACAAACATGAGTTGTTATGCACTGTCGATGCGCGCTTTTGTTTTAAAACAAGAGCTATACATCTAACAATCAAAATGTTAATAATAATAATAATAATAACAACAACAACAATAATACCTGCTACAATCGTGTTAAATTAAAAAGTCATCCAGTGCACTTAAAGCAACTCCGTCGGTGACACAAATCAAGCCGCCGGAAACAATTATCCGTCCCCGTGCTTTAGGCTTCGCTTCTTCCACCCTTACATTGCCCGAGTTGCTACACAATAACAGATCCGATCAATATGCCAATTTATGAATTTTACATGAATCACAATTAAACATTAAAAATTGTGTGAATTGATACCTTGTAAGAGAAGGATTGCGTCTGAAAAATGAAATGGTTAAGCAGTAAGAACATACCTGCGAGAATGTCCACGCATTCTTCAGCAATCATTGTCAATATCAGTTTCAGTGCACTATTCCTTAATTTTCTTTTTAAGCCTGTCATGATTGAACAAATGTAACCGAGCCATATACTAGGTGAATGTATTTTACAAATCAATAAACAAAAGTATGCAAAATTGCCATTATTTTGAGATGATTTTATATATAAATAAAGTAGATAAACTAATTCTAATGCAATAAAAACTCACCCAAATCAATAGGTTCATGAGCCACTGTCTCCGCTAAATAAAGTCTTAACAAAGTTGCTGATAATTTCTTAAAGAACACTAACACTACTCGCCGGTTGCAAAAAAAATATAAAGTCCACTGAAATACATTTTTTTGCTGCATCATGTAAAGAAGTAATTCAGCATACACAATTGAATGAAACAAAAGACCAACTAAACATGTTGTTTAATTTGCTCACCACTATGGTCATCTTTCCACAGAGTCCAATTTTCAAACAAACATGAACCAATTACAATCACTTTTCTTCCAACATCTTCATTGTCAACTCCCCATGGCCATGGGTATAAAACTTTATTGATGGGGACATTTTCACAGTGCGCATCTGCTTGGAAGAGAAATAAGTTATGGAAAAACTCTAAAGCATGAGTGTTAAAGATACTGTAGAAAATCTGTTACCATTGCAAGGGAAACTTTAATTTCATGTTTACAAAAATATCTAACTTTGACTACTTGAAAGTCAATATTACTGAATCATATGATTCAGGATTTTATCGTTCTTTAAACAGTTTAGAAAATCATGGATCCAAATAAATTTGTGTCACAAATTACTAATAACTACTTTTTGTATATATTAATTGATTAGATTGTATATTTCTTTTGTTTAGGGCTGTTCACGGTCAATTCAAGGTTTCATATAAGAAATTGAAGCAGTTTTAATATGGATTTCAGTCATCTCCAGAGTTAGGCACCAATCCATGTGAAATTACTTGGAAGTTTAACTCATAGAAAGAAGTTAGAAACTCAATTACATGAACATTAAAGTTTGGAAACTTCAAACTAAATAATTAACAACATGAACTGAACTCACAATCTACTTGAAATTGAAAGCTTGCAAATTCCTATTCTAAGATGGATTCTGATGAAGAATTCGAAGAAGCTTACCTACCGATGAGAGACAGAGAGAGACTCTGATGCGATGATGAGGTGAATCGATTTAGGGTTCCGTATCCGAATGAGGGCGGTGGTGAAGGAATGGAAGAGTTAGGTTTTGAGAGGATATAGTTTGACCCGATCCAAACCCATCCGAAGACCCAAGACCTGCGAATTTTAAATCTTAAACGGGCTAAAAATCAAGGAGAGTTCACCATTTACAAATGAAGCAATCTGGTGGCTTCCATAAAAGGAGGGAGCGACCACATCGCGACACGTAGGATTTTAGGGTCTTCGTTTATATATACTATAGATACACACACACACATTAGGTTTTATTCCCCGTATTACGGGGGTTATTTTATATTTTTCATTTTTTAATATTTATTTTTTGGATTTTAATTTTATTTATTATAAGATAGTTAATAATATGCTTAGCGTTTAATGATGAAAGGGTTTTACAAATAAATAATATGTTATAACCCGTTTAAACGTTATCTGGGTTTGGTGACCCATGACCCGCTTAATTTTTTTACTATAAAATTGTTTGTTAATTATAAATAATATCTTTTAAAAAAAATCGGATATTAATTTTTAGTATATCTCTATTTTATAGGATTTTCATAGCAAATATTTGGTAAGATTAATTTTTAATTTAATGAGATGTTATAACCCGTTTAAGAGCTATCTGGGTTTGGTGGGACCTATACCTATGAATTCGGGTCAAATGCATGAGAAGCCTCCATTTAAAAATGGGATTTTTACATATTTTTCCTTCCTAACATTTGAAATTACATATTTCCCCAAAATACAAGTTTTTAATGCAAAATGTACAATGCTCTTTAAGCATGGTTTGGGAAAATATATAATTTCAAAACTTAGGAAGGGAAAATATGTAAATGCCCCTTTAAAAATCAAGCAATCTGGTGACTTTCATAAAAGAGGGGGCAACTACATCGTGACACATAGGATTTTAAAGCTTTCGTTTTTATATATTATAGATATCTACTATTCTAATTAATAAAGTAAAATAAATGGAGACACTTATCATGTTTTGGTTAATTTTCACAATTGTTTCCTTCCGAAACTAATATACCCTAATATATGTAATAAATTAATAATTATTCACTTTCCTTTTACACTATATTTATATAATATCTATATATTTTTCTAAATATAAATATTAACATATTATTTTACTATATATTTCAAAATACTTGGTGAATTTCAAAAATCAACAACAAATCATGTTTTTCAAATGAAATTTTTTTTGGGTTTTTTGTGGAAGTTAAATATGATTTTATGGGTCAAAATTTGGTAAATAGATTGTTTGTTACAATTTAACTACATTTATGTCAAAATTTGTTATTGGTCAAAAAATGAAAATTTTGAGTATTTTTAAAAGTTTGAGAATGAAAAATAGATTTATCGTCAAATTTGTCATGGGTTCAAAGTGTTGACTTTAAAATGTCAAAAGTATGAAAATTAGAATTTTAAACATGATTCGGGTTTCAAGTTTATTTTTAAGGACATTTTTTTAAATAATCAAAAGGTTCGAGATTTGGCAAATTGACTATTTTCCCCAACTATTAAAACTTAAGAAAATATTGCGACACTTTCGACATGCCACCCCCATATCTATCAATGCTTCTAACTTTTATCTCAAATATTTATATATGTCAACATTAATTTTTCCTTCAATTGTGATCAGAACGTTGTATGGGAAGCATGTCAAATGAAACAAAATATTCACAAAATTAAATGGGTTAACATGTTATTTTTTATGTTGTCATTATGACAAAGTCGAGAAGCACTCTGAAACTTATCAACATCTTTTTTATGGTGTAGCTCAGAAAAAACATAGTTCTTGAAGAACATCCATTTGTTACAATTTAATATCCTACTTTTCTTTGATGGGTGGTAAATTGATAAATATATCAATAAAGGTAATGCCTCTTTTGTATTTAGGCTGAGTGGTTATAACTACTATCATATGAGAAGTCTTATTTTCGAAATTGGTTTATAACCAAAATTCTTTCAATTATACATATATGACACCGAGAATGAATTTTTCAATAATAAGAAGCATTCTCGGGTACAATTTTATACGGACATTTTTTTATTAAATTCGCTTATGGTCACCCAATTGTTACAATTTAGTTCCTTTATACGAAATCCTACCTTACAACGCGGAAATCAAAGGCAGTTTAATATATCGAATTGATTCAATAGACAATAATTAAATAATCAAACCTAGACGGACTCCTTACGAAGAACTAAATCTAGCAAAATCAAATAATAAAGAACTATTGATAACCTAGCACCTTACAGCTCTTTAGGTTAGCAACACACTTAGGTTTATTTAATTAAATAGTATTATTCCTATGATCTTATTCGAAATCAATCACAAAATAATCAAAAACACAAAGTAATTGACCTAATAGCAACATATCATAATGACAAACAATAATCAAGGCAACTATGAAATAATAACAATTAATCAAACAATCCTAAATATCCAAACGCATCAATTTAATATAAGTAAACCTTTTACTAAACCATAAAAACTATAACGCAAATAAATCCCAAATCAAAACAAAACGTCAAAGTAGGTTCATCATAACCCTAGGCAGTCTATAACGTTTAGCCTAGCATCTTAAAAATAAACAAAACAATAATAGACGAAATCATGGCGACAATAAATAAGAACGGGAGAATAAAGGCGATAAAACCCGGAGTCTTCATCCTTGAATGATAAGCACTTCGCCGGCTGATTCCTCGACTCCAAAGCTGCCGGAAACTCGCCTCGGACGCCTCGGAACTCATCAAATTCGTCTGGACTTCAAGGTATGATTAATGGTGAGTTTAAGGGTCTTTATATAGGCAACAGGAGTCTAAAAATAGGTTAAGACGGTTTAAGCATGGAAGATTCTGGAAGTTGAGCACGCCACCACCATGCCGCGCCGCGGCGGGCTTCTCCTCCCCCGTCGCGCGGCGCACTGGTCCAGGGGGGGGCTGGTTCGTTCTGCTGGTCCGGTTCACTTCCTAGTTCGGTCCGGTTCGTTTCTTGACGCGTCGGTTCTTCGGTTCAGCTTGTTTTTGCTTGTTTTTTCGCCCTCTTTTCACCAGAATTAAAACCCGAAACCTACATTATTCAAATAAGTTAGTAATATACAAATTCTAATAAAAGCCGAACATAAACGATTAAAATATTAATTAAAATATACAAGGGATTAATATATATTTAGCGTTATATCAGTTCATTTAAAAAACCATTTTGTGATATAAATAAAATCAATTTATGTACACGTTGTATAAATACAAGCATAGATGTAATACATTTTTTATCATATACGCTATGTAATTATTTGTTTTACTTATAATTTTATAATTTGAATTATCCCGTGTGTAACACGAGCTCTAAAACTAGTGTGTGTGTATATATATATATAGGGGTGGGATCTAGTGAAAACTTCTCTTAAAGAGAAAACTTAAAAACTTCTAAAAACACCTAAAAACTATTTTTAACTTTTTTTAAAATTTTTTTTTGAAGTTTCTCTTTTCTCTATTATTCTTATATTTTGTTATTGGTTCAAAAAAAAACCCTTGTTGGTAACCTTGTCGATGTAGTGCACATGTGTAATGGTGTGCATTGCATGTATGCAAAAGTGTTTGTATTGCATAGTATACAACACTATTGCACATATTTGATACACACTATTATATATATGCAATATAAGACTAATACGCACATCGATTACACATTAGTATGTATGTGTAATACAACATTAACGCACATGTGCACTACATCGACTTTTATTTTATTATTTTTTTCCATATAATACAACACTACTACACATATACAATACACAAATATTAAATATATACAACTAAACACTATTGAACTTAAAAATACATAGTAATACACATGTGTAATACAAGGTTTCGAACAATAATACGTATGTGCATTACAACGGTTTTTTTTTAATTTTTTTTTTATTTTTTTTCGAGTGAAGGGGACCAAAATATAAGAATAATGGCAAAAACAGAAATTTGAAAATATTTTTTTATATTTAATTAAAAACTAATTCTTTAGTAGTTTTTAAGTTTTCTCTCTAAAGATGAGTTTTTTCTTGATGCT